>NW_027037513.1:0-20100 GCF_034236695.1 Oncorhynchus nerka
TTTATTTATAATTTTTATTCTTTATTTATAATTTCTATTCTTTATTTATAATTTTCTATTCTTTATTTTATAATTCTTTTGGTCTTTTGTTTATAATTTTTTATTTATAATTTTGTTTTTATTTATTATTTCTTTATTATTTATTTATAAATTTTTATTTATAATTTATTTATAATTTGTATTCTTTATTTACTCTTTATTTATTTTTAAATTTTTATTTTTTATTTATAATTTTATTTGCTAAATTTTTATTTATAATTCTTTATTTTTTTATTTATAATTCTTTATTTATATCTTCCTTTATTTATATTTTATTTGTAATTTATATTTCTATTTTATAATTATTTATATAATTTTTATTCTTTATTTATAATTTTTGTCTTTATTTATAAATTTTTATTTTAGTAATTTTTATTCTTTTTTATTTGTAATCCTTTTATTTATAATTTATAATTTTTATTTGCTAAATTTATAATTTTTTATTCTTGTTTTATTTATTTAATTTTTATTTATAATTTTGGTCTTGTTTATAAATTTCTATTTATAATTCTTTATTTATACCCTTATTCTTTATTTATAATTCTTTTAGTTTTTATTTATAATTTTTATTTATCCTTTCTATTTATAATTTCTATTCCTATTTATAATTTTGGTTTCTTTGTTTATAATCCTTTATTTATAATTTTATTCTTTGATTTATAATTTTGTATTTATTGGTTTGCAATTTTTATTTATAAATTTTGTTTTTATTTATTTTATAACTTTATTATTTATTTATAATTTTTATTTCTTTTATTTATACTTATTTATAATTTATATTCCTATTTATAATCTTTATTTTTTTATTTATAATTTTTATTTTTTTATTTATAATCTTGTTTACAATTATAAATTTTTTATTTTTTATTTGTAATTTTTTATTTATAATTCGATTTATTTTTTTATTTTAATTCTTTGTTTATAATTCTTTTATTTATAATTTTTTATTATTATTTATAATTTATTTATTCTTTATTTATAATTTATTTATTTTATTTATAATTCTTTGTTATTTATAATTTTTATTCTTTATTTGTAATTTTTATTTATAATTTATTTCACTTTTATTTATAACTTTTATTTATAATTCTTTATTTATATTTTATTCTTATTTTTCTATTTATAATATTTGGTTTATAATCCTCTTTATTCATCCTTTTTATTTATAATCATCTCCATAACCCTATTTTTAGCACTTTAATTTATAATTCTTTATTTGTAATTATTTATTTATAATTTTTATTTATAATTCTTTGTCTTTATTTATAATTTTTATAACTCTTTGGTTATAACCTTTATTTATAATTTTTGTATTTATTTATAATTTTTATTACAACTTATTTATATTTTTATTCTTTATTTGTAATTCTTTATTCTTTTTTTGTATTTTTTTATTTGGCAATTTTTATTTATAATTTTTTATTTATTTTTACTTATTTATAATTTATCTTTATTTATAATTTTAATTTTTATTTATAATTTTTATTTATAATTATTCTTTATTTTTTTATTCTTTCTTTTATCTTTATTTATTTTTTATTCTTTGTTTGTATTTACAATTTTTATTTATGTTTTTTATTCTTTTATTTATAATTTTTATTATTTTTATTTATAATTTTTATTTATAATTCTTTTATTTATAATTTTTATTTTTATTTATAATTTGTATTCTGGTTTATTTTACTTTATTTATAATTTTTATTTATTTTATTTATAATTTTTATTTATAATTATTTGGTTTATATTTATTTATAATTTTTATTTATAATTCTTTACCCTTTATTTATAATTCCTTTATTTTATTTATAAATTTATTTATAAATTTTTATTTATTTTTTTGTTTTATTTATAATTTTTATTTTATTTATAATTTTTATTTATAATTTTATTTATAATTTTTATTTATATTTTTATTTATAATTTTTATCTTTTATTTTTTTATTTTATAATTTTTTATTCTTTATTTATAATTCTTTATTTATAATTCTTTGTTTATAATTCCTTTATTTATAATTTTGTCTTTTATTTATAATTCTTTATTTTTTTTATTTATAATTTTTTTTATTTTTATTTATAATTTTTTATTTATTTTTACCTTTATTTATAATTTTTATTTTATTTATAATTTTTATTTTTATTTATAATTTATATTCTTTTTATTTATAAATTTCTTTATTTATAAATTTATAATTTTATTTTTATTTATAATTTTGTATTAATTTTATTTGTTTTATTTATAATTTTTATTTTTTATTTATAATTCCTTTATTTATAATTCTTTATTTTAATTTTTATTTTATTTTAATTTTTTATTTTTTATTTATAATCTTTATTTATAATTTTTATTTTTTATTTATTCTTTATTTATAAATTTTTATTTATAATTTTTATTCTTTATTTATAACTTTATTTTATTTATAAATTTTTATTTATAATTCTTTATTTTTATTTATAATTTTATCTATTTTTATTTATATTTTTTATTTATAATTTTTATCTTTATTTAATTTTTATAATTTTTATTTATAATTTTTATTCTTTATTTATAATTTTTATTTCTTTATTTATAATTTTTATTCTTTATTTATAAATTCTTTGTTTATTTATTTATAATTTTTATTTATTTTTATTTTTATTTATAATATTTTATTTATAATTTTTATTTTTATTTATAATTCTTTATTATTATTTTTAATTTTTATTTATAATTTTTTATTTTTATTTATAATTCTTTATTTTTATTTATAATTTTTATTTTCTTTATTTATAATTTTTATTTTGTTTTATTTTATTCTTTATTTATATTTTTATTTATAATTCTTTATTTATAATTTATTTATAATTTTTATTTTTATTTATAATTTTTATTTATAATTTTTGTCTTCTTTATTTATAATTATTTTATTTTGTTTTTATAATTTTTATTTATAAATTTTATTTATAATTTTTATTTATTTATAATTTTTTTTTTATTTATAATTTTTATTTTAAATTTTATTTATAATTTTTATTTTATAATTTTAAATTTTTATTTATAATTCTTATTCTTTATTTATTTTTTATTCTTTATTTATAATTTTTATTTATTTATAATTGTTTATAATTTATAATTTTTATTTCTTTATTTATAATTTTATTATTTTTTATTTATAATTTTTATTTATAAATTTTTTTATTTATAATTTTTTTATAATTTTTATTTTTGTTTTATATTTATATTTTTATTTATAATTTCTTTATTTATAATTTTTATTCTTTATTTATAATTTTTATTCTTTTTATTTATAATTTTTATTCTTTTATTTATAATTCTTTATTTATAATTTTGTTTTTATTTATAATTTTTATTATTTATTTATAATTTTTATTTATAATTTATATTTATAAATTTTTATTTATATTTTTCTTTATTTATAATTTTTATTTTTTATTTTTTATTTTATTTATTTTATTTATAATTTTTATTTATAAATTTATTTATAATTTCTATTTTTATTTATAATTTTATTTATAAATTTATTTATAATTTTTATTTTTTATTTATAATTCTTTATTTTAATTTTTATTCTTTTATTTATTCTTTATTTATTATTTATTTTTATTTATAATTTTTATTCTTTTTTTATAATTTTTATTTATAATTTTTATTCTTTATTTATAACCTTTATTTATAATTTTTATTTTTATTTATAATTTTTATTTATTTTATTTATAATTCTTTATTTATAATTTTTATTTATTTAATTTTTATTCTTTATTTATAATTTTTATTTATAATTTTATTTATATTTTTATTTTTTTTATAATTTTTATTTTTATTTATAATTCTTTATTTATAATTTTTTTATTTTAATTTTATTTTTTTATTTTTATTCCTTTATTTATAATTTCTATTCTTTATTTATAATTTTTATTTTATTTATATTTTTATTTATAATTCTTTATTTATAATTTTATTTTTAAATTTTTATTTATAATTCTTTATTATTTATAATTTATTTATAACCTATTTTTATAATTTATATTCTTATTTTATTTATAATTTTTATTTATTTTTTTAATTCTTTATTTATAATTTTCTATTTTTATTTATAATTTTTATTTCTATTTTTATTTATAATTATTTATTCTTTATTTATAATTTTTATTTAATATTTTATTTTTATTTATAATTCTTTTTATTTATTTTATTTATAATTCTTTATTTATAATTCTTTATTTATATTTTTATTTTATTTATAATTTTTATTTTAATTTTTTATTTATTTAATTCTTTATTTATAATTTATTCTTTATTTATAATTTTTTTATTTATAATTTTTATTTTTAATTTTATTTTTATTTATAATTCTTTATTTATTTTTTTAATTTTTATTTATAATTTTTATTTTTATTTATTTTTATTTTGTAAATTCTTTATTTTTATTTTAATTAACTATTTATAATTTTTATTTATAATTTTATTTTTATTTATAATTTTTATTTATAATTCTTTATTCTTAATTTATTTTTTATTTTTTATTTATAACCTTTATTTTTTAATTTATAATTTTTTTATTTATAATTTTTATTTATAATTCTTTATTCTTTTATTTGTAACTTTATTTATAATTTTTATTTTTGTTTATAATTTTTATTTATAATTTTTTATTTTTTTTATTTATAACCTTTATTTATAATTATTTATTTATAAATTTTATTCTTTGGTTTATATTTTATCTATTTTTTATTTATAATTTTATTTCTATTTTATTTAAATTTTATTTATTTATAATTTTTATTCTTTATTTATAATTTTTATTTATAATTCTTTATTTATTTTTTTATTTATAAATTTATTTATTTATAATTTTTATTCTTTATTTATAATTTTAAATTTATAATTCTTTATTTATAATTCTTTATTTTTATTTATAATTTTATTTATTTATAATTTTTATTTATAATTTATTTATAATTTTTATTTATTTATAATTTTTATTTTTATTTATAATTTTATTCTTTATTTTAATTTTTATTTATAATTTTTATTTTTAATTTATAATTTTTATTTATAATTCTTTTGTTTATAATTTTTATTCCTTTATTTATAATTCTTTATTTATTTCTTTATTCTTTATTTATAATTTTTATTTATAATTTATTTTAATTTATAATTTTTATTTATAATTTTATTCTTTATTTATAATTCTTTATTTATAATTTTTATTTATAATTTTATTCTTTATTTATAATTTTATTCTTTATTTATAATTTTTCTTTATTTTATTTTATTTATAATTCTTTATTTTTATTTATAATTTTTATTATTTTATTTATAATTTTTATTTATAACTTTATTTTAATTTCTATTTTTATTTTAATTTTTATTTATAATTCTTTATTCTTTATTTATAATTTATTTATTTATTTCTTTATTTATAATTTTTATTCTTTATTTATAATTTTTATTCTTTATTTATAACTTTATTTATAATTTTTATTATTTATTTATAATTTTTATTTATAATTTTTATTTAAATTTTTATTTATTTTTATTCTTTTTTTATAATTTTTATTTTAAATTTTTATTTTTATTTATAATTTTATTTATAATTTTATTTATAATTTTTATTCTTTTATTTATAATTTTTATTTATAATTTTATTTTTTTATTTTTATTTTTTTTTATTCTTAATTTTTATTTTAACTTTATTTATAATTTTATTTATTTAAATCTTTTCTTTATTCTTTATTTATAAATTTATTTTTAAATTTTATTTATAATTTTTATTTATTTATAATTTTTATTTTATTTTTTTATTTATTTTTTTTTTATTATTTATAATTTTTAATAATTTTTATTTATAATTTTTATTCTTTATTTATAATTTATTTGGTTTTTTATTTATAATTTTTATTTTTTTTATAATTTTTATTTTTGTTTTTATTTTTTATTTATAATTTTTATTCTTTATTTATAATTTTTATTTATAATTTTTGTTTATAATTTTTATTTATAATTTTTATTCTTTATTTATAAATTTATTCTTTTATTTATAATTTTTTTATAAATTTTATTTGTAATTTTATTTATAATTTTTTTTTATTTATAATTTTATTTTTATTTATAATTTTTATTTCTTTATTTATAATTTTATTTTATAATTATTTATTCTTTTTATTTATAATATTTTATTTATTTTAATTTATTTTAAATTTTTATTTATAATTCTTTATTTATTCTTTTATTTATAATTTTTGTTTATTTATATTCTTTATTTATAATTCTTTATTTATAATTTTTATTTTATTTATATTTTTATTTATAATTTTTATTTATAATTCTTTTATTTATAATTTTTATTCTTTTATTTATAATTTTTGTCTTTATTTATAATTCTTTTTTTCTTTTTTATTTATAATTTTTATTTATTTGGTTTATAATTTTTATTTATAATTTTTATTTTAATTTTTATTTATAATTTTGTTTTATTTATAATTTATAAATTTTATTTATAATTTTTATTCTTTTTATTTTATGTCTTTATTTATAATTTTTATTTATAATTCTTTATTCTTTATTTATAATTTTTATTTATAATTTTTATTTATTTATAATTTTTATTCTTTTATTTATAATTTTTATTCTTTATTTATAATTTTTATTTTATTTTATTTATAATTTTATTTATATTTTATTTATTAACTTTATTTATAATCTTTATTTATTTTTTATTTATAATTTTTTATTTTTTTATTTATAATTATTTATTTTTATTTATAATTTTTATTTATAATTTTTATTTATAATTTTTATTTATAACTTTATTTTAATTTTTATTTATAATTTTTATTTATAATTCTTTATTCTTTATTTATAATTCTTTATTTTTTTTATTTATAATTCTTTATTTATTTTTTAAATTTTATTTATAATTTTATTTTATTTATAAATTTTTATTCTTTATTTATAATTTTTATTTATAATTCTTTGTTTTATTTATAATTCTTTTTATTTATATTTATATTTTTTATTTATAATTCTTTATTTATAAATTTTTTCTTTATTTATAATTTTTATTTTATTTATAATTTTTATTTATTTGTTTATAATTTTTATTTATAAT
Source organism: Oncorhynchus nerka (assembly GCF_034236695.1). Lineage (NCBI taxonomy): Eukaryota > Metazoa > Chordata > Actinopteri > Salmoniformes > Salmonidae > Oncorhynchus > Oncorhynchus nerka. The sequence goes on from NW_027037513.1 coordinate 7,149, forward strand.
TTCTTTATTCTTTTATTTATAATTTTATTCTTTATTTATAATTTCTTTTTTTAAATTCTTTATTTATAATTTTTATTCTTTATTTATAACTTTTCTTTATTTATAATTCTTTATTTATAATTTTATTTTATTTATAATTTATTTTATTTATTTATAATTTTTATTCTTTATTTATAATTTTTATTTATAATTTATTCTTTATTTATAATTTTTATTTTTTTTATTTATAATTTTTATTTATAATTTTAATCTTTATTTATAATTTTTATTTTTATTTATTTATAATTTATATTTTTTATTTATAATTTTATTTATAATTTTGGTTTATAATTTTATTTATAATTTTTATTTATAATTTTATTTTTATTTATAATTTTTATTTTAATTTTTATTTATTATTTTTATTTATAAATTTTATTTTATTTATAATTTTTATTCTTTATTTATAATTCTTTATTTATAAATTTTTATTTATAATTTTTATTTATTATTTTTAATTTTATTTATAATTTTAATTATTTGTTTATAATTCTTTATTTATAATTTTTATTTTTTAATTTTTAATTTTTTTTATTTATAATTTTGTTTATAAATTTTTATTTATAATTTATTTTATTCTTTATTTATAATTTTTATTCTTTTATTTATAATTTTTCTTTTATAAATTTTATTTATTTATAATTCTTTGTTTTTTTATTTAAATTTTAATTTTTATTTTTATTTAAATTTATTTATAATTCTTTTTTATTTATAATTTTATTTTTTTATTTATAATTTTATTTAAATTTTAATTTATTTTTATTTATATTTAAATTTTATTTATAAATTTTTATTCTTTATTTATAATTTTATTTTTATTTATAATTTCTTTATTTTATTTATAATTTTTATTTATAATTCTTTATTTTTATTTATAATTTTATTATTTATTTATAATTTTTATTTATAAAATTTATAATCTTTATTCTTTATTTATAATTTATATTCTTTATTTATATCTTATTTATTCTTTATTTATAATTATTTTATTTATAATTTTATTTTATTTTATTTATAATTTTTATTTTTTTATTTTAATTCTTTATTTATAATTCTTTATTTATAATTTTTATTTATTCTTTATTTGTAATTTTTATTTATAATTTTTTTATTTATAATTTTTATTTTAATTTTTTTATTTATTTATTTTTTATTTATAATTTTTTATTTTTATTTTATATTTTATTTATTTATAATTTATTTATTTTTATTTATAATTTTTATTTATAATTTTTATTTTTATTTATAATTCTTTATTTTTTTTTATTTATAATTTTTATTCTTTATTTATAATTTTTATTTTATTTATAATTCTTTATTTATAATTTTTATTCTTTTATTTATAATTTTTATTTTTATTTATAATTATTTATAATTCTTTATTTATAATTTTATTTTTATTTATATTTTTAACTTTATTTATAATTTTTTCTTTATTTATAATTTTATTTATTCTTTATTTATAATTTTTATCTTTATTTATAATTTATTTTTATTTATAATTTTTATTTATAATTTTTGTTTTCTTTTATTTATTTTTTTTTATTTATAATTTTAATTTTTATTTGTAATTCTTTATTTATAATTTTTATTCTTTATTTTAATATTCTTTTATTTATAAATTTTTATTTGGTTTATAATTTTTATTTATAATTTCTTTATTCTTTATTTATAATTCTTTATTTATAATTCTTTATTTATAATTTATTTATATTCCTTTATTTATAATTTTATTTATTTATAATTTTTATTTTAATTTTATTTATAATTTTTATTTATTTATAAATTTATTTATAATTTTTATTTATAATTTTTATTCTTTATTTATAATTTTATTCTTTTTTTCTTTATTTATAATTTTTTATTTTATTTATAATTTTTATTTATAATTTTTATTCTTTATTTTAATTTTTATTTATAATTCTTTATTTTTATTTTTATTCTTTATTTATATTCTTTATTTATAATTTATTTATAACTTTATTTATAATTCTTTATTCTTTTATTTATAACTTTATTTATAATTTTTATTTATTTTATTTATAATTTTTATTTTATTTATAATTTTTATTTATTCTTTATTTATAATTCTTTATTTATAATTTATAATTTTTATTTATAATTTTTATTTATAATTCTTTTTTTAATTTTTATTTTATTTATTCTTTTATTTATAATTTTATTCTTTATTTATAATTTTAAATTTTTTTATTTATAATTTTTTTTTTATTTATTTATTTATAATTTTTATTTATAAATTTTTATTTTTATTTATAATTTATTTTTTATTTATAATTCTTTATTTTTTATTTATAATTTTTATTCTTTATTTATAATTTTTATTCTTTATTTTAATTTATTTTATTCTTTATTTATAATTTTTATTTATAATTATTTATTTATTTTTTATTTATCTTTTTATTTTTATTTCTTATTTTCTTTATTTATAATTTTTATTCTTTTATTTATAATTCTTTTTACCTTTATTTATAATTTTTATTTGTTTATAATTTTTATTTTTTTTATTATTTATTTATAATTTTATTTATAATTTTTATTTATAATTTTTTTATAAATTCTTTATTTATAATTTTTATTTTAATTTTATTTTTATTTATAATTTTTGTTTTATTTATAATTTTATTTTATTTTTATAATTTTTATTTATTTATAATTTTTATTTTTTTATTTATAATTTTATTTATTTTTCTTTATTTATAATTTTATTTATAATTTTATTTTTATTTATAATTCTATTTATAATTCTTTTCTTTATTTATAACTTTGTTTTTTTATTTATAATTTTTATTTTTATTTATAATTCTTTATTTATTTATATTTGTTTATTTTATTTATAATTTTTTCTTATTTATAATTTTATTATTTATTTATAATTTTTATTTATAATTTTTATTTATAATTTTTATTTATAATCTTTATTTATAATTTATTTATTCTTTTTATTTATAATTTTTATTCTTTTATTTATAATTTTTATTTTTTGTTTATTTAATTTTTATTTATAAATTTTTATTTATAATTTTAATTTTTATTTATTCTTTATTTATAATTTATTTTTTATTTTTATTTATAATTTTTATTTTCTTTTATTTATAATTTTTATTTATTTATAATTCTTTATTTTATAATTCTTTATTTATAATTTATATTTTTATTTATAATTTTATTTTATTTATAATTTTTTATTTATAATTTTATTTATAATTTTTATTCTTTTATTTATAATTCTTTATTTATAAATTTTTATTTATAATTCTTTATTTATATTTATTTATAATTATTTATTTATAATTTTTATTTATTTTTATTTTATTTATAATTTTATTTTTATTTATAATTTTTATTTATTTTATTTATTTTTTTATTTATAATTTTTTTATTTTAATTTATTTTTATTTATTTATAATTTTTATTTATAATTTCTTTATATTCTTTATTTATAATTTTTATTTATAATTCTTTATTTATAATTTTTATTTTTTTATTTATTTATAATTTTTATTCCTATTTTTATTTATAATTTTTTATTTATAACCTTTATTTATAATTCTTTATTTATAATTTTTATTTATAATTCTTATTTATTTATAATTTTTATTTATAAATTTTTATTTATAATTCTTTATTTATAATTTTTTATTTATAATTCTTTATTTATAATTTTTATTCTTTATTTATAATTTTATTTATAATTTCTTTATTTATAATTTTTATTCTTTATTTATAATTTTTATTTTTATTTATAATTTCTATTCTTTATTTATAATTTTTATTTAAATTTTATTTATATTTTTATTTTTATTTCTTAATTTTTATTTATAATTATTTTATTTATAATTTTTATTTCTTTATTTTATTTATAACTTTATTTATAATTCTTTATTTTTATTTATAAATTTTATTTATTCTTTATTTATAATTTTTATTTATAAATTTTTATTTTTATTTATAATTTAAATTTTATTTATAATTTTTATTTTATTTTTATTTATAATTTTTATTCTTTATTTATAATTTTTATTCTTTTATTTATAATTTTTATTTCTTTATTTTATTTTTATAACCTTTATTTATAATTTTTATTTTTTCTTTTATTCTTTATTTATAATTTTTTCTTTATTTATAATTTTTATTTATAATTTTTATTTATTTAAATTTTTTTTTTTATTTATTCTTTTATTTATAATTCTTTATTTATAAATTTTTATTTTATTTTGTTTATTTATATTTTTTATTTATACCTTTTCTTTGTTTATAATTTTTATTTTAATTTTTGGTTTATAAATTTTTATTTATAATTTTTTTATTTTTATTTATAAATTTTTGTTTTATTTATACCTTATTTATTTTATTTATTATTTATTTATATTTTTATTCTTTTATTTATAATTTTATTTATAAATTTTTTTATTTATAATTCTTTATTTTAATTTTTTTTATTTATATTTTTATTCTTTATTTTTGCTTTATTTATATTCCTTTATTTATAATTTTATTCTTTTTTATAATTTATTTTCTTTATTTATAATTTTTTTTATAATTCTTTATTTATATTTTTATTTATAACTTTTTATTTATAATTTTTATTTCTTTATTTTTATTTATAATTTTTATTTTTTGTTTATAATTTTTATTTATAATTTTTTTATTTTATTCTTTTTTTTAATTTTTATTTATAATTTTTATTTATAATTTTTATTCTTTATTTATAATTTTATGTCTTTATTTATAATTTTTATTCTTTTATCTTTATTTAAATTTTATTTTTATTTATAATTTTTATTTATTTTTTATAATTATTTATTTATAATTCTTTATTTTAATTCTATTATTTATTTATAATTTTTATTTGCTTTTTTATTTATTTTTATTTATAATTTTATTTATAAATTTTTATTTATTTTATTTATAATTATTTATAATTTTTATTCTTTATTTATAATTTTTATTTATAATTTTTTTATTTTTTATTTATAATTTTTATTCTTTATTTATAATTTTTATTTTATTTATAATTTTTATTTGTTTTTATTTATAATTTTTATTTTTATTTATTTTAATTCTTTATTTATAACTTTATTTATAATTTTTATTTATAACTTTATTTTTATTTATAACTAGTTTTCTTTATTTTTTCTTTATTTATAATTTTTATTTATAATTTTTATTCTTTTATTTATAATCTTTATTTATAATTTTTATTTATAAATTTTATTCTTTATTTATAATTTTATTCTTTATTTATAATTCTTATTTTTATTTATAACTTTTATTTATAATTCTTTGTATTTTGTTTATAATTTATTTTAATTCTTTATTTATAATTTTTATTTATAATTTATTTTATTTATTTTATTTTTTATTTATAATTTTATTTATATTTTTATCTTTATTTATTCTTTTATTTATAATTTTTTTTATTTATAAATTTTTTATTTTACTTTGGTTTTTATTCTTTGTTTATTTATAATTTTATTTATAATTTTTATTTATAACCCTATTTATTTATAATTTTTATTTTATTTATAATTTTTATTTATAATTCTTTATTTATATTTTTTCTTTATTTATAATTCTTTATTTCTTTATTTATAAATTTTTTATTTTATTTATAATTTTTATTTATAATTTATTCTTTTATTTATAATTTTTATTTATAAACTTTTTATTTATACTTTATTTTATTCTTTATTTATAATTTTTATTTTTATTTATACCTTATTTATTTGTAATTTTTATTTATAATTTATTTATTTTTTTATTTATAATTTTTATTTATAATTTTTATTTATATTCTTTATTTTTATTTATAATTCTTTATTTTAATTTCTTATTCTTTATTTATAATTTTTATTCTTTTATTTATAATTTTTATTTACCTTTATTTATAATTTTTATTCTTTTATTTATAATTTTATTTATAATTTTTATTCTTTTATTTATAATTTTTTTTTATTTATAACTTTATTTTATTTTTTATTTATAATTCTTTATTTATAATTTTATTCTTTATTTATAATTTTTATTCTTTATTTTATTTTATCTTTATTTATAATTTTTATTTATAATTTTTATTATTTATTTATATTCTTTATTTATAGTTTTTATTTATAATTTTTATTCTTTATTTATAATTTTATTTTTATTTATAATTCTTTATTTATTTGTTTATTTTTATTTATAATCTTTATTTATAATTTTTATTTTTATTTATTTATTCTTTATTTATAATTTTATTTATAATTTTTATTTATTTATAATCTTTATTTTTTATTTATAATTTTTATTTTTGTTTATTTTTTTATTTATAATTTTTTTATTTATTTATTTATTCTTTATTTATAATTATTTATTCTTTATTTATAATTTTTATTTTTATTTTTTTTATTTATAATTTTTTATTTTATTTTTAATTCTTTATTTTATTTTATTTTATTTATAATTTATATTTATTTATAACCCTTTATTTATAATTTTCTTTATTTATAATTTCTATTTATTTATAATTTTTATTCTTTATTTATAATTCTTTATTTATATTTTATAATTTTATTCTTATTTATAATTCTTTATTTTATTTATAATTTTTATTTATAATTTGCTCCTTTTTAATTTTTATTTATAATTTTTATTCTTTTATTTATAAATTATATTTATTTATTTATTTGGTTTTAATTTTTATTTATATTTTTATTTATAATTCTTTATTCTTTATTTATAATATTTATTTATAATATTTATTTATAATTTCTATTATTTTTATGTCTTTATTTATAATTCTTTATTTATTTTTTTCTTTATTTATAATTTTATTTATTTTATAATTCTTTTATTTATAATTTTTATTTATTTATAATTTTTATTTATAATTTTTTATTTTTATTTATAATTTTATTTTATATTTTATTTTATTTTTACCTCTTTTATTTATAATTTTTATTTATATTTTTATTTTTGTTTATTTTATTTTAATTTTATTTTATTTATTCTTTATTTATAATTTTTATTATTTTATCTTTATTTATAATTTTTATTTATAAATTTATTCTTTATTTATAATATTTTATTCTTTTATTTATAATTTTTATTCTTTATTTATAATTTTTATTCTTTATTTTTATTTTTATTTTTTTTATTCATAAATTTATTATTTATTTTAATTTTATTCTTTTATAATTCTTTATTTATAATTTTTATTCTTTATTTATAATTTATTTCTAAATTATTTATTCTTTATTTTTAATATTTTATTTTAATTTTTATTTATAATATTTCTTTATTTATAATTTTATTTATACTTTATTCTTTATTTATAATTTTATTTTGTTTCTTTATTTATAATTTTGTCTTTATTTATAATTTTTATTATTTTATTTATAACCTTTCCTTTATTTTATAATTTTATTTATAATTTTTATTTCCTTTATTTATAATTTTTTCTTTTCTTTATTTATAATTTTTCTTTTATTTATAATTTTATTTTTTATTTATAATTTCTTTATTTATAATTTTTATTTTTTTATTTATAATTTTATTCTTTATTTATATTTTTATTTATAATTTTTATTATTTTTATTTTTACCCTTTTATTTATAATTTTTATTTATACCCTTTTTTATTTATAATTCTTTTGTTTTTATTTATTTCTTTATTCTTTATTTATAATTTTATTTTATTCTTTATTTATAATTTTTATTTTGTTTATAATTTTTATTCTTTGTTTATAATTTTTATTTTTTATTTATATTCTTTATTTTATTTTGTCTTTTTTTCTAAATTCTATTTTATTTTAAATTTATTTATAATTTTATTTTAAATTCTTTATTTATAATTCTTTATCTTTATTTATAATTTTTATTTATAATTTTATAAATTATTTTTATTTATAATTTTTATTTTGTTTATAACTTTATTTTAATTTTTATTTATTTGTAATTTTTATTTTAATCTTTTATTTTTTATTTATAATTTTTTTTTTTTTATTTTGGTTTATTATTTATAATTTTTGGTTTATATAATTCCTTTATTTATAATTTTTATTTATATTTATTTATAATTTTTATTTATAATTTTCTATTCTTTATATTTATAATTTTTATTCTTTATTTATAATTTTTATTCTTTGTTTATAATTTTTATTTATAATCTTTTTATTTATTTATCTTTTATTATTTATTTATAATTTTTATTTATAATTTATATTTATAATTTATTATTCTTTTATTTATAATTCTTTATTCTTTATTTATAATTTTTATTTATAATTTTTATTTATAATTTTTATTTTTTTATTTATAATTTTTATTTGTATTTTATTTATTTTTTATTTATTTTATTTTAATTTTGTTCTTTTTTTAATTTTATTTATTTTTTTATTTTAATTCTTTGTTTTTATTTTTTTTTATTTTAATTTTGGTTTATTTAATTCTTTATTTATCTTTATTTTTTTTTTATAATTTTATTTATAAATTTTTATTCTTTATTTATAATTCTTTATTCTTTTTTATAATTCTTTATTTATAATTTATAATTTTATTTATAATTTTTTATTTTTATTTATAATTTTTATTTATAATCTTTTGTCTTTTATTTATAATTCTTTATTTTTATTCTTTATTTATAATTTTTATTTTATTTATAATTCCTTTATTTATAATTTTTATTTTTTTATTTATACTTTTTTTTATAATTTTTATTTATTTCTTTATTATTTTATTTATATTTATTTGTTTTATTTCTATTTTATTTATAATTTTATTTTTTATTTATAATTTTTATTATTTATAATTTTTATTTTATAATTCTTTGTTTATAATTTTTATTTTCTTTTTATTTTTATCTTTGTCTTTTATTTATAATTTTTTATATCTTTTATTTACTTTTTTTATTTATAATTTTATTTATAATTTTTATTTATAACTTTATTCTTTTTATTTATAATTTAAATTTTTATTTATAATTTATTTATTTCTTTATTTATAATTCTTTATTATTTTATTTATAATTTTTGGTTTATTCCCTAATTCTTTATTTATAATCCTTTTTCTTTATTTATAATCTTTATTTTTTATTTATCCCTTTATTTATAATTTTTATTTATAATTTTATTCTTTATTTATAATTTTTATTTCTTTATTTGTACTTTATTTTATTTATTTATTTCTTATTTTATTTATAATTTTATTTTTATTTATAATTTTTATTTCTTTTTATTTATAATTTTTATTTATAATTTTTATTATTTATTTATAATTTTTATTTATAATTTTATTTATAATTCTTTTATTTATTTTTATTTGGCTAATTCTTTTTATTTATAATTTTTATTTTCTTTATTTATAATTTTTATTTATAATTCTTTATTTATAATTTTTATTTTATTTATTTATATTTTTATTTATAATTTTTATTCTTTTATTTATAATTTTTATTTATAATTTTTTTTATTTTTATTTTTATCTTTATTTATAATTCTTTATTTTTTTATTTATAATTTTTTTTTTTTATTTATCTCTTTTTATTTATTTTTTATTTATAATTTTTATTTATAACTTTTTATTTTATTTTATTTTATCTTTATTTATTTTTATTTATAATTTTATTCTTTATTTATAATTTTATTTTTGATTTATAATTTTATTCTTTGTTTATAATTTTATTTTAATTTTGTTTATAATTTTTATTCTTTTTATTTATTCCTTTATTCTATAATTTATTTATAATTCTTTATTTATAATTCTTTATTTATTTTATTTATAATTTTTCTTTATTTGTACCCCTTTATTTTTATTTTTAATTTTTATTTATTTTTGTTATTTAAATTTTTATTTATAATTTTTATTTATTTATTTTCTTTATTTATAAATTTTTATTCTTTATTTTATTTATTTATAATTTTTATTTATAAATTCTTTATTATTTATTTATAACTTTATTTTATTTATAATTTATATTTGAGAATTTTTGTTTCTATTTTAATTCTTTGTCTTTTCTATTTGTAACCCCATATTTATTTATAATTCTTTGTTTTATTTATAATTTTTATTCTTTATTTATAATTTTTTTTATTCTTTATTTATAATTCTTTATTTTATTTATAATTTTTATTTATAATTTTTATTTATAATTTTTATTTATAATTTTTATTCTTTTATTTATAATTTTTTCTTTTATTTATAATTTTTATTTTTAAATTTTATTTATAATTTTTATTCTTTTATTTATAATTTCTTTCTTTTTTATTTATAATTTCTTTATAAATTTTTATTCTTTTATTTATAATTTTTTATTTATTTATAATTTTTATTTATAATTTTTTATTTTTTTAATTTTATTTCTTTTATTTATAATTTTTATTTATAATTTTTATTCTTTATTTATACTTTTTATTTATAATAATTTATTTATAATTTTTATTCTTTTTGTTTATAATTGTTTGTTTTTTTTATAATATCTAATTCTTTATTTTTAACTTTGGTTTTTTGTCTTTATTTATAATTTTATTTTTATTTATAAATTTTTATATAAATTTTTATTTATAATTTTTATTTTATTTATCTTTTATTTATTTTTATTTTAATTTCTATTTTATTTATTTTTTATTCTTTGGTTTATAATTTTTATTTATTAATTTATTTTTTATTTATTTTTTGTTCTTTTATTTATAATTTTTATTTTAAATTTTTATTTATAATTTTTATTTTTTTATTTATAATTCTTTATTTTATCTTTATTTATAATTTTTATTCTTTTTATTTATAATTTTTGTTCTTTTATTTATAATTTTTATTTATAATTTTTATTTTTATCTTTATTTTTTATTTATAATTCCCTATTTTCCTTTGTTTATTTTATTTATCCTTATAATTCTTTATTTATAATTTATTGGTCTTTTATTTAAATTTTTGTCTTTATTTATAATTTTTATTTTATTTATAATTTTTATTTTCCTTTATTTATAATTTTATTTATTTATAATTTTTATTTTTATTTATAAATTTTTATTTTAATTCTTTATTTATAATTTTTATTCTTTTATTTATAATTTTATTTTAATTTTATCTTTTTTAATTTATTCCTTTATTTATAAATTTTTATTATTTTTATTTATAAATTTTTATTTATTATTTTCGTTTTATTTAACCTTTATTTATAATTCTTATTTTATTTGTACCCTTTTCTTTTTTAAATTTTTTATAATTTGGTTTATAATTTCTTTTATTTTTATTTCCTTTTTTTTTGCAATTTTTGTTTTTATTTATTTTTATTTTGTTTTTCTTATCTTTGATTTATAATTTTTATTCTTTGTTTATAAATTTTTATTTATAATTTCTTGTTTTTTATTTATAATTTTTATTTTTTTGTTTATAAATTTTGTTTATAAATTGTTTATTTATAATTTTTATTCCTTTATTTATAATTTTTATTTATAATTCTTTATTTAAAAACTTTATTTATAATTTTTATTTATAAATTTTTATTTTTTATTTATATTCTTTTTATTTATTTTCTTTTTTTATTTTATAATTTATTTATAGTCTTGTCTTTTATTTATAAATTTTTATTTTATAATTTTTATTTTATCTTTATTCTTTATTTATAACTTTATCTTGTATTTATTTATAAATTTTATTTTTTTATTTATAATTTTTATTTATTCTTTATTTATAATCTTTATTATTTATTTATAATTTTTATTTATAATTTTTATTTATAATTCTTATTCTTTATTTATAATTCTATTTATTCTTTATTTATAATTTTATTTATTCCTTTTCTTTATTTACTTTAATTTTTATTTTCTTTTATTTATTTTTTATTCTTTATTTATTATTTTGTCTTTTATTTATAATTCCTATTCTTTGTTTATAAATTTTCTATTTGGTCTTTGTTTATCTTGTCTTTATTTATAATTTTATTTTATTTATAATTTTTTATCTTGTTTATTTTGCTTACTTATCTTGTTTGGCAATGTTTTTATTTATAATTTTGTATTTATTTTTTATTTATATTATTTTATTTATAACCTCTTTCTTATTCTACTTTTATTTATACCTCTTTATTTGCTATAATTTATATTTATAACCCCATCTTTATTCCTTTATTTATAATTCTATTCTTTGTTTATAAATCCTCTTTATTTATGCATAACTTTTGTCTTTTTATTTATAATTTTTATATTTTTATTTATAAATATCTATTCTATCCTTTGATTTATAAATATTCTATTCCTTTGGTTTATAACTTTATTTATAATTCTTTTTTTATGGTTTATAATTTCTTATTATTTTATTTATATTCTTTTATTTATATTTATTCTTTTATTTATAACTTTGTCTTTTATTTATAACTTTGTTTATAATTCTATTCTTTATTTATAATTTTTATTTACTATTTTATTTATAAATTTGTATTTTAGTTTGTAATTTTTATTTTTATTTATTTTATTTATAAATTTTTATTTATAATTTTTATTCTTTGTTTATAATTTTTTTATTTTTTATTTCCTTTATTTTTTATTTATAATTCTTTATTCTTTATTTATAATTTTTATTCTTATTTATAATTTTTATTTGCATAATTTTATTTATACTTTATTCTTTATTTATAATTCTTTATTTATAATCTTGTTTATAATTCTTTATTCTGTTTATAATTTTTTATTCTTGTTTATATCTTTATTTACAATTTTTATTTATAATATTTATTTATAATTTTTATTTATAATTTTTATTCTTTATTTATATCCTTTATTTCCAGGCCCTTATCCATCGTGACTTCTATTTGTAATTTGTCTCGGTTTATATCATCTTTACCTATGTACTTAGGTCACACTTATTTATACTTACTGCTACGTCGAGGGCAAAGATGGAAAATGGAGGTATGTGGCGTG
>NW_027037514.1:0-20100 GCF_034236695.1 Oncorhynchus nerka
GGTGTTGCCGTCGTGACCAGTGAACTGAGATAAGGCGGAGCACCTAGCATGGACTTGTAGATGACCTGAGCCAGTGGGTCTGGCGACCTAATATGTAAACAGGGCCAGCCGACTAGAGCATACAAGTCGCAGTGGTGGGTGGTATAAGGTGCTTTGGTGACAAAACGGATGGCACTATGATAGACTGCATCCAGTTTGCTGAGTAGAGTGTTGGAAGCCATTTTGTAGATGACACGCCGAAATCGAGGATCGGTAGGATAGTCAGTTTTACTAGGTAAGCTTGGCGGCGTGAGTGAAGGAGGCTTTGTTGCGGAATAGAAAGCCGACTCTTGATTTGATTTCGATTGGAGATGTTTGATGTGAGTCTGGAAGGAGAGTTTGCAGTCTAGCCAGACACCTAGGTACTTATAGATGTCCACATATTCAAGGTCGGAACCATCCAGGGTGGTGATGCTAGTCGGGCATGCGGTGCAGGCAGCGATCGGTTGAAAAGCATGCATTTGGTTTTACTGCGTTTAAGAGCAGTTGGAGGCCACGGAAGGAGTGCTGTATGGCATTGAAGCTCGTTTGGAGGTTAGATAGCACAGTGTCCAATGACGGGCCGAAAGTATATAGAATGGTGTCGTCTGCGTGAGAGGTGGATCAGGGAATCGCCCGCAGCAAGAGCAACATCATTGATATATACAGAGAAAAGAGTCGGCCCGAGAATTGAACCCTGTGGCACCCCCATAGAGACTGCCAGAGGACCGGACAGCATGCCCTCCGATTTGACACACTGAACTCTGTCTGCAAAGTAATTGGTGAACCAGGCAAGGCAGTCATCCGAGAAACCGAGGCTATTGAGTCTGCCGATAAGAATATGGTGATTGACAGAGTCGAAAGCCTTGGCGAGGTCGATGAAGACGGCTGCACAGTACTGTCTTTTATCGATGGCGGTTATGATATCGTTTAGTACCTTGAGCGTGGCTGAGGTGCACCCGTGACCGGCTCGAAACCAGATTGCACAGCGGAGAAGGTACGGTGGGATTCGAGATGGTCAGTGACCTGTTTGTTGACTTGGCTTTCAAGACCTTAGATAGGCAGGGCAGGATGGATATAGGTCTATAGCAGTTTGGGTCCAGGGTGTCTCCCCTTTGAAGAGGGGATGACTGTGGCAGCTTTCCAATCCTTGGGGATCTCAGACGATATGAAAGAGAGGTTGAACAGGCTGGTAATAGGGGTTGCGACAATGGCGGCAGATAGTTTCAGAAATAGAGGGTCCAGATTGTCAAGCCCAGCTGATTTGTACGGGTCTAGGTTTTGCAGCTCTTTCAGAACATCTGCTATCTGGATTTGGGTAAAGGAGAACCTGAGAGGCTTGGGCGGGAGCTGCGGGGGGCGGAGCTGTTGGCCGAGGTTGGAGATCAATCTAAAGATCGCCATCGCAGAATCTTCGCCGTCTTCCAAGTTGTTTACTTGGGAGGGTTCTATGATTCCAACTTTGTGGCCACAGTTATGGAAAGGCCTAACGTGTTTCGGCATGACAATGCCCCCGTGCACAAAGTGAGGTCCATACAGAAATGGTTTGTCGAGATCGGTGTGGAAGAACTTGACTGGCCTGCACAGAGCCCTGACCTCAACCCCATTGAACGCCTTTGGGATGAATTGGAATGCGGACTGCGAGGCAGGCTAACATCAGTGCCCAACCTCACTAATGCCCTTGTGGCTGAATGGAAGCAAGTCCCTGCAGCAATGTTCCAACATCTAGTGGAAAGCCTTCCCAGAAGAGTGGAGGGTGTTATAGCAGCAATGTTCCAACATCTAGTGGAAAGCCTTCCCAGAAGAGTGGAGGCTGTTATAGCTGCAAAGGAGGACCAACGCCTATTATTTCCCATGATTTTGGAATGAGATGTTCGACGAGCAGGTGTCCACATACATTGGGTCATGTAGCATGTATTTTTCGTAGCTTTCTGTTTACGACCACAAACCGATGCTAGCACGAAGACCGTACTCAACGAGCTGTATACAGTGCATTCGGAAACGATTCAGACCCCTTGACATCGGGTGCATCCTGTTTCCATTGATCATCCTTGACATGTTTCTACAACTTGGAGTCCACCTGTGGTCTATTCAATTGATTGGACATGATTTGTTAAGGCAGGTCGAGAGCTTCAAGTTCCTCGGTGTCCACATCACTAATGATCTATTTATGGTCCAAACACACCAACAGAGTCATGAAGACGAAGTCATGAAGACACGACAACACTACTTCTCCTCCGCAGGAGAATGAAAAGATTTGGGCCCTTAGGTCCTCAGAACGTTCTACAGTCCCGTCGTAAGCTACGTGGAATTTCTTTAAGAAGGTCAAGGATCATTTTGCCAATTGATTTTGAATTGAAGACCCCTTGAAGTATCGAAAATATATATATAAAAAAATGAACATTTTTATTTGGCCTTAGTGCTATTAGCCCATATAAACACATTGAATAATGAACAGATCGTCCCCACCAACAATAAAACATCTAAAGGAAGTTTGTTCTGAAGTGTCTGAGAGAGAGAAGAAAATGGTAATTTAAAAAATATATATATACATATATATATATATATATATTTAACCCCTTATTTTTGGCAATAAACAGTCTCCATTCATTGTAATTATTTTTTTATTTTTTTTATTTAACTAGGTAAGTCAGTTAAGAACAAATTCTTATTTTCAATGACTGCCTAGGAACCGTGGGTTAACTGCCTTGTTCAGGGGCAGAACGACAGATTTTTACCTTGTCTGCTTGGGGATTCGATCTCGCTACGTTTCGGTTACTGGCCCAACGCTCTAACCACTAGGCTACCTGCCGCCCCTCCCCTCTAACCACTAGGCTACCTGCCGCCCCTCCCCTCTAACCACTGGGCTACCTGCCGCCCCTCCCCTCTAACCACTGGGCTACCTGCCGCCCTCCCCTCTAACCACTAGGCTACCTGCCGCCCCTCCCTCTAACCACTGGGCTACCTGCCGCCCCTCCCTCTAACCACTAGGCTACCTGCCCCCCTCCCCCTCTAACCACTGGGCTACCTGCCGCCCTCACACTCTAACCACTAGGCTGCCTGCCGCCTCCCCTCTAACCACTAGGCTACCTGCCGCCCCTCCCCTCTAACCACTAGGCTACCTGCCGCCCCCTACCTCTAACCACTAGGCTACCTGCCGCCCCTCCCCTCTAACCACTAGGCTACCCTGCCGCCCTCCCTCTAACCACAGGGGCTACCTGCCGCCCTCCCCTCTAACCACTAGGCTACCTGCCGCCCCTCCCCTCTAACCACTAGGCTACCTGCCGCCCTCCCCTAACCACTGGGCTACCTGCCGCCCTCCCCTCTAACCACTAGGCTACCTGCCGCCCCTCCCCTCTAACCACTAGGCTACCTGCCGCCCCTCCCCTCTAACCACTGGGCTACCTGCCGCCCCTCCCCTAACCACTAGGCTACCTGCCGCCCCCTACGCTCTAACCACTAGGCTACGCCCTGCCGCCCTCCTCTAACCACTGGGCTGCCGCCCCTCCCCTCTAACCACTAGGCCACCTGCCGCCCTCCCCTCTAACCACTAGGCTACCTGCCGCCCCTCCCCTCTAACCACTGGCTACCTGCCGCCCTCCCCTAACCAGTAGAGAAGAGAGCAGTAGATAAATTAATGTTGTAAACTAAGTGAAATTATGATCTTTCAATCTTCTTTCTTCCTCTACATCTCTCCCTCCACCCCCCTTTTTCCCCACCCATTCCCTCTTCTCTCCCTATCGCCTCCCCTCTCCCCCCCCACCAGCTGAACAAGGCGTTTCAGGAGGAAGAATCTCCAGTGGTCATCTACTGCATCAGCATGCAGTGGTTCAGAGAGTGGGAGAGCTTCGTCAAGGGAAAGGACAATGGTGAGTGGCTGGTTCAGAGAGTGGGAGGGCTTCGTCAAGGGAAAGGACAATGGTGAGTGGCTGGTTCAGAGAGTGGGAGAGCTTCGTCAAGGGAAAGGACAATGGTGAGTGGCTGGGCTTCGTTAAGGGAAAGGACAATGGTGAGTGGCTGGGCTTCGTTAAGGGAAAGGACAATGGTGAGTGGCTGGGCTTCGTTAAGGGAAAGGACAATGGTGAGTGGCTGGTTCAGAGAGTGGGAGGGCTTCGTCAAGGGAAAGGACAATGGTGAGTGGCTGGTTCAGAGAGTGGGAGGGCTTCGTCAAGGGAAAGGACAATGGTGAGTGGCTGGTTCAGAGAGTGGGAGGGCTTCGTCAAGGGAAAGGACAATGGTGAGTGGCTGGGCTTCGTTAAGGGAAAGGACAATGGTGAGTGGCTGGTTCAGAGAGTGGGAGGGCTTCGTCAAGGGAAAGGACAATGGTGAGTGGCTGGGCTTCGTTAAGGGAAAGGACAATGGTGAGTGGCTGGTTCAGAGAGTGGGAGAGCGTCAAGGGGAAAGGACAATGGTGAGTGGCTGGGCTTCGTTAAGGAAAGGACAATGGTGAGTGGCTGGTTCAGAGAGTGGGAGGGCTTCGTCAAGGGAAAGGACAATGGTGAGTGGCTGGGCTTCGTTAAGGGAAAGGACAATGGTGAGTGGCTGGGCTTCGTTAAGGGAAAGGACAATGGTGAGTGGCTGGTTCAGAGAGTGGGAGAGCTTCGTCAAGGGAAAGGACAATGGTGAGTGGCTGGTTCAGAGAGTGGGAGGGCTTTGTCAAGGGGAAGGACAATGGTGAGTGGCTGGTTCAGAGAGTGGGAGAGCTTCGTCAAGGGAAAGGACAATGGTGAGTGGCTGGTTCAGAGAGTGGGAGAGCTTCGTCAAGGGAAAGGACAATGGTGAGTGGCTGGTTCAGAGAGTGGGAGGGCTTTGTCAAGGGGAAGGACAATGGTGAGTGGCTGGTTCAGAGAGTGGGAGAGCTTCGTCAAGGGAAAGGACAATGGTGAGTGGCTGGTTCAGAGAGTGGGAGAGCTTCGTCAAGGGAAAGGACAATGGTGAGTGGCTGGCTCAGAGAGTGGGAGGGCTTCGTTAAGGGAAAGGACAATGGTGAGTGGCTGGTTCAGAGAGTGGGAGAGCTTCGTCAAGGGAAAGGACAATGGTGAGTGGCTGGTTCAGAGAGTGGGAGGGCTTCGTCAAGGGAAAGGACAATGGTGAGTGGCTGGGCTTCGTTAAGGGAAAGGACAATGGTGAGTGGCTGGTTCAGAGTGGGAGTCAAGGGGAAGGACAATGGTGAGTGGCTGGTTCAGAGAGTGGGAGGGCTTCGTCAAGGGAAAGGACAATGGTGAGTGGCTGGTTCAGAGAGTGGGAGGGCTTCGTCAAGGGGAAGGACAATGGTGAGTGGCTGGTTCAGAGAGTGGGAGGGCTTTGTCAAGGGGAAGGACAATGGTGAGTGGCTGGTTCAGAGAGTGGGAGGGCTTCGTCAAGGGAAAGGACAATGGTGAGTGGCTGGTTCAGAGAGTGGGAGGGCTTCGTCAAGGGAAAGGACAATGGTGAGTGGCTGGTTCAGAGAGTGGGAGGGCTTCGTCAAGGGAAAGGACAATGGTGGGTGGTTGGTTCAGAGAGTGGGAGGGCTAAAGCACTGGGAGTCCCTGTCCCCTAGCTGTGACCTCAGGACAAGTTGTAAATGTTTCACTTCACTACACTGTAGTGGTCTGTCTTCCTCTGGTTGTTGTTCCACTGTAGTGGTCTGTCTTCCTCTGGTTGTTGTTCCACTGTAGTGATCTGTCTTCCTCTGGTGGTTGTTCCACTGTAGTGGTCTGTCTTCCTCTGGTTGTTGTTCCACTGTAGTGGTCTGTCTTCCTCTGGTTGTTGTTCCACTGTAGTGGTCTGTCTTCCTCTGGTTGTTGTTCCACTGTAGTGGTCTGTCTTCCTCTGGTTGTTGTTCCACTGTAGTGGTCTGTCTTCCTCTGGTTGTTGTTCCACTGAAGTGGTCTGTCTTCCTCTGGTGGTTGTTGTTCCACTGTAGTGATCTGTCTTCCTCTGGTGGTTGTTGTTCCACTGTAGTGGTCTGTCTTCCTCTGGTTGTTGTTCCACTGTAGTGATCTGTCTTCCTCTGGTGGTTGTTGTTCCACTGTAGTGATCTGTCTTCCTCTGGTGGTTGTTGTTCCACTGTAGTGGTCTGTCTTCCTCTGGTTGTTGTTCCACTGTAGTGATCTGTCTTCCTCTGGTGGTTGTTGTTCCACTGTAGTGGTCTGTCTTCCTCTGGTGGTTGTTGTTCCACTGTAGTGATCTGTCTTCCTCTGGTGGTTGTTCCACTGTAGTGGTCTGTCTTCCTCTGGTTGTTGTTGTTCCACTGTAGTGGTCTGTCTTCCTCTGGTGGTTGTTGTTCCACTGTAGTGGTCTGTCTTCCTCTGGTGGTTGTTCCACTGTAGTGGTCTGTCTTCCTCTGGTTGTTGTTGTTCCACTGTAGTGGTCTGTCTTCCTCTGGTTGTGTTGTTCCACTGTAGTGGTCTGTCTTCCTCTGGTTGTGTTGTTCCACTGTAGTGGTCTGTCTTCCTCTGGTTGTTGTTCCACTGTAGTGGTCTGTCTTCCTCTGGTTGTTGTTCCACTGTAGTGGTCTGTCTTCCTCTGGTTGTTGTTCCACTGTAGTGGTCTGTCTTCCTCTGGTTGTGTTGTTCCACTGTAGTGGTCTGTCTTCCTCTGGTTGTGTTGTTCCACTGTAGTGGTCTGTCTTCCTCTGGTTGTTGTTCCACTGTAGTGGTCTGTCTTCCTCTGGTTGTTGTTCCAATGTAGTGGTCTGTCTTCCTCTGGTTGTGTTGTTCCACTGTAGTGGTCTGTCTTCCTCTGGTTGTTGTTGTTCCACTGTAGTGGTCTGTCTTCCTCTGGTTGTTGTTCCACTGTAGTGGTCTGTCTTCCTCTGGTTGTTGTTCCACTGTAGTGGTCTGTCTTCCTCTGGTTGTTGTTGTTCCACTGTAGTGGTCTGTCTTCCTCTGGTTGTTGTTGTTCCACTGTAGTGATCTGTCTTCCTCTGGTTGTTCCACTGTAGTGGTCTGTCTTCCTCTGGTTGTTGTTCCACTGTAGTGGTCTGTCTTCCTCTGGTGGTTGTTGTTCCACTGTAGTGGTCTGTCTTCCTCTGGTGGTTGTTCCACTGTAGTGGTCTGTCTTCCTCTGGTTGTTGTTGTTCCACTGTAGTGGTCTGTCTTCCTCTGGTTGTGTTGTTCCACTGTAGTGATCTGTCTTCCTCTGGTTGTTGTTGTTCCACTGTAGTGATCTGTCTTCCTCTGGTTGTTGTTGTTCCACTGTAGTGATCTGTCTTCCTCTGGTTGTTGTTGTTCCACTGTAGTGGTCTGTCTTCCTCTGGTTGTTGTTCCACTGTAGTGATCTGTCTTCCTCTGGTTGTTCCACTGTAGTGGTCTGTCTTCCTCTGGTTGTTGTTCCACTGTAGTGGTCTGTCTTCCTCTGGTTGTTGTTCCACTGTAGTGGTCTGTCTTCCTCTGGTGGTTGTTGTTCCACTGTAGTGGTCTGTCTTCCTCTGGTGGTTGTTGTTCCACTGTAGTGGTCTGTCTTCCTCTGGTTGTTGTTGTTCCACTGTAGTGGTCTGTCTTCCTCTGGTTGTTGTTGTTCCACTGTAGTGGTCTGTCTTCCTCTGGTTGTTGTTGTTCCACTGTAGTGGTCTGTCTTCCTCTGGTTGTTGTTGTTCCACTGTAGTGGTCTGTCTTCCTCTGGTGGTTGTTGTTCCACTGTAGTGGTCTGTCTTCCTCTGGTGGTTGTTGTTCCACTGTAGTGGTCTGTCTTCCTCTGGTGGTTGTTGTTCCACTGTAGTGGTCTGTCTTCCTCTGGTGGTTGTTGTTCCACTGTAGTGATCTGTCTTCCTCTGGTTGTTGTTCCACTGTAGTGATCTGTCTTCCTCTGGTTGTTGTTGTTCCACTGTAGTGATCTGTCTTCCTCTGGTGGTTGTTGTTCCACTGTAGTGGTCTGTCTTCCTCTGGTTGTTGTTCCACTGTAGTGGTCTGTCTTCCTCTGGTGGTTGTTGTTCCACTGTAGTGGTCTGTCTTCCTCTGGTTGTTGTTGTTCCACTGTAGTGGTCTGTCTTCCTCTGGTTGTTGTTGTTCCACTGTAGTGATCTGTCTTCCTCTGGTTGTTGTTGTTCCACTGTAGTGATCTGTCTTCCTCTGGTTGTTGTTGTTCCACTGTAGTGGTCTGTCTTCCTCTGGTTGTTGTTCCACTGTAGTGGTCTGTCTTCCTCTGGTTGTTGTTGTTCCACTGTAGTGGTCTGTCTTCCTCTGGTGGTTGTTCCACTGTAGTGGTCTGTCTTCCTCTGGTTGTTGTTGTTCCACTGTAGTGGTCTGTCTTCCTCTGGTGGTTGTTGTTCCACTGTAGTGGTCTGTCTTCCTCTGGTTGTTGTTCCACTGTAGTGGTCTGTCTTCCTCTGGTGGTTGTTCCACTCCACTGTAGTGGCCAGTGGATGGTAGTAAATTCATGTAGAATGACAAATGCCTTTTCGACTAATGTTTAGCTCATAATACAAATGGTAATCTAATCTCATCTTTATATTAAATGGAATACACAAATGTAGTATTTAAGGAATGTAGTATTTAAGGAATGTAGTATTTAAGGAATGTAGTATTTAAGGAATGTAGTATTTAAGGTATTTAAGGAATGTAGTATTTAAGGAATGTAGTATTTAAGGAATGTAGTATTTAAGGAATGTAGTATTTAAGGTATTTAAGGAATGTAGTATTTAAGGAATGTAGTATTTAAGGAATGTAGTATTTAAGGAATGTCGTATTTAAGGAATGTAGTATTTAAGGAATGTAGTATTTAAGGAATGTAGTATTTAAGGAATGTAGTATTTAAGGAATGTAGTATTTAAGGAATGTAGTAAAGGAATGTAGTATTTAAGGAATGTAGTATTTAAGGAATGTAGTATTTAAGGTATTTAAGGAATGTAGTATTTAAGGAATGTAGTATTTAAGGAATGTAGTATTTAAGGTATTTAAGGAATGTAGTATTTAAGGTATTTAAGGAATGTAGTATTTAAGGAATGTAGTATTTAAGGTATTTAAGGAATGTAGTATTTAAGGAATGTAGTATTTAAGGTATTTAAGGAATGTAGTATTTAAGGAATGTAGTATTTAAGGAATGTAGTATGTGTAATACCTGCTGTGCCCTCCTCTCTGGAAGATCCACCAGGACCGATCGATAACTCTAAGATCGCAATCAACAAGAACGGCCATCTAACACTCAAACAAGGTAAGAGCCTGACACTGTCAATTAACTCTCTGAATTAGAAATGGAATTGAGCCCAACCTAACTTGCTGTGTTGTCCTGCCAGGACTAGATGGTTATTATTATGTCCTCAGGGTGTCTTAACTGCTTTTGGACTCTGGGGACATTATTAGGACTGTTATGATAATGACTTCAGGTTAAATGTGTCTGTCTCTACAGGAACTGACTCTGGGCAGGTTATAATGACTTCAGGTTAAATGGGTCTGTCTCTACAGGATCTGAACTCTGGGCAGGTTATAATGACTTCAGGTTAAACATGTCTGTCTCTACAGGAACTGAACTCTGGGCAGGTTATAATGACTTAAGGTTAAACATGTCTGTCTCTACAGGAACTGACTCTGGGGAGGTTATAATGACTTAAGGTTAAACATGTCTGTCTCTACAGGAACTGACTCTGGGCAGGTTATAATGACTTCAGGTTAAACATGTCTGTCTCTACAGGAACTGACTCTGGGCAGGTTATAATGACTTCAGGTTAAATGGGTCTGTCTCTACAGGATCTGAACTCTGGGCAGGTTATAATGACTTCAGGTTAAACATGTCTGTCTCTACAGGAACTGAACTCTGGGCAGGTTATAATGACTTAAGGTTAAACATGTCTGTCTCTACAGGAACTGACTCTGGGGAGGTTATAATGACTTAAGGTTAAACATGTCTGTCTCTACAGGAACTGACTCTGGGCAGGTTATAATGACTTCAGGTTAAACATGTCTGTCTCTACAGGAACTGAACTCTGGGCAGGTTATAATGACTTCAGGTTAAACATGTCTGTCTCTACAGGAACTGACTCTGGGCAGGTTATAATGACTTCAGGTTAAACATGTCTGTCTCTACAGGAACTGACTCTGGGCAGGTTATAATGACTTCAGGTTAAACATGTCTGTCTCTACAGGAACTGACTCTGGGCAGGTTATAATGACTTAAGGTTAAACATGTCTGTCTCTACAGGAACTGACTCTGGGCAGGTTATAATGACTTCAGGTTAAACATGTCTGTCTCTACAGGAACTGACTCTGGGCAGGTTATAATGACTTCAGGTTAAACATGTCTGTCTCTACAGGAACTGACTCTGGGCAGGTTATAATGACTTCAGGTTAAACATGTCTGTCTCTACAGGAACTGACTCTGGGCAGGTTATAATGACTTAAGGTTAAACATGTCTGTCTCTACAGGAACTGACTCTGGGCAGGTTATAATGACTTCAGGTTAAACATGTCTGTCTCTACAGGAACTGACTCTGGGCAGGTTATAATGACTTCAGGTTAAACATGTCTGTCTCTACAGGAACTGACTCTGGGCAGGTTATAATGACTTCAGGTTAAACATGTCTGTCTCTACAGGAACTGACTCTGGGCAGGTTATAATGACTTCAGGTTAAACATGTCTGTCTCTACAGGAACTGAACTCTGGGCAGGTTATAATGACTTCAGGTTAAACATGTCTGTCTCTACAGGAACTGAACTCTGGGCAGGTTATAATGACTTAAGGTTAAACATGTCTGTCTCTACAGGAACTGACTCTGGGCAGGTTATAATGACTTCAGGTTAAACATGTCTGTCTCTACAGGAACGGAACTCTGGGCAGGTTATAATGACTTCAGGTTAAACATGTCTGTCTCTACAGGAACTGACTCTGGGCAGGTTATAATGACTTAAGGTTAAACATGTCTGTCTCTACAGGAACTGACTCTGGGCAGGTTATAATGACTTCAGGTTAAATGTGTCTGTCTCTACAGGAACTGACTCTGGGCAGGTTATAATGACTTCAGGTTAAATGTGTCTGTCTCTACAGGAACTGACTCTGGGCAGGTTATAATGACTTCAGGTTAAACATGTCTGTCTCTACAGGAACTGACTCTGGGCAGGTTATAATTACGAGGCAGGTTGAGTTTGTATAACCCATGTTTCTGTGCTGCCTCTCTAGGGGCTGACTCTGGGCAGATCTCTGAGGAGACCTGGAACTTTCTCCACTCCATGCACGGAGGGAGTCCGGTCGTCACGGTCCGACCCAACGTCTCTCACCCCGAACCGGAGGCGTCCTCGCAGTCCGAGGAGAAGATGGAGGTGGAGACACGCTCCGTTTAACACTACCTAGTCAACAACACCAACAGGAAACCCCCCCAACGCCAGCCCCGAGGACAAGCCCCCCCCCAACGCCAGCCCCGAGGACAAGCCCCCCCCCAACGCCAGCCCGAGGACAACCCCCAACGCCAGCCCGAGGGACAACCCCAACGCCAGCCCGAGGACAACCCCCAACGCCAGCCCCGAGGACAACCCCCAACGCCAGCCCGGACAACCCCCAACGCCAGCCCGAGGACAACCCCAACGCCAGCCCCGAGGACAACCCCCAACGCCAGCCCCGAGGACAACCCCCCCCAACGCCAGCCCGAGGACAACCCCCAACGCCAGCCCCGAGGACAACCCCCAACGCCAGCCCCGAGGACAACCCCCAACGCCAGCCCGGGGACAACCCCAACGCCAGCCCCGGGACAACCCCCCAACGCCAGCCCCGAGGACAACCCCCACCAACGCCAGCCCGAGGACAACCCCCACCAACGCCAGCCCCGAGGACAACCCCCAACGCCAGCCCCGAGGACAACCCCCAACGCCAGCCCGAGGACAACCCCCCAACGCCAGCCCCGAGGACAACCCCCCTTCCCAACGCCAGCCCCGAGGACAACCCCCAACGCCAGCCCCGAGGACAACCCCCACCAACGCCAGCCCCGAGGACAACCCCCAACGCCAGCCCGAGGACAACCCCCAACGCCAGCCCGAGGACAACCCCCCAACGCCAGCCCCGAGGACAACAACAACTAAAGCCTTTTTTTTTTTGCACTTTTTTTTTTTTTTCAAAAGCATTCGATCAAACGACCCCTTTAACCTTGACCTCCACAACATGAGTCTTGACGATTGGACAGAAGGAATAAACTTGTCTGAAAATGATATGACAGTCATGTTTGTACATAGATGTATAAATATCTCATTTCTATTAGCACTGTAAAATAATGCGTGGAAACGGCGTCCGGTTGTTTCCGGAACTAAACGGCGTCCGGTCGTTTCCAGGACTAAACGGCGTCCGGTCGTTTCCAGAACTAAACGGCGCCCGGTCGTTTCCAGGACTAAACGGCGTCCGGTCGTTTCCAGAACTAAACGTTGTCCGGTCGTTTCCAGAACTAAACGTTGTCCGGTCGTTTCCAGAACTAAACGTTGTCCGGTCGTTTCCAGAACTAAACGTTGTCCGGTCGTTTCCAGAACTAAACGTTGTCCGGTCGTTTCCAGAACTAAACGGCGTCCGGTCGTTTCCAGAACTAAACGGCGCCCGGTCGTTTCCAGGACTAAACGGCGCCCGGTCGTTTCCAGGACTAAACGGCGCCCGGTCGTTTCCAGGACTAAACGGCGCCCGTCGTTTCAGGACTAAACGGGCGCCCGGTCGCTTTCCAGGACTAAACGGCGCCCGGTCGTTTCCAGGACTAAACGGGCGTCGATCGTTTCAGGACTAAACGGCGTCCGGTCGCTTTCCAGAACCAAACGTTGTCCCGGTCGTTTCCAGAACTAAACGGCGTCCGTCGCGTTTCCAGAACTAAACGGCGTCCGGTCGTTTCCAGAACTAAACGGCGTCCGGTCGTTTCCAGAACTAAACGGCGTCCGGTCGTTTCCAGAACTAAACGGCGTCCGGTCGTTTC
The DNA here is from genome assembly GCF_034236695.1 of Oncorhynchus nerka. Lineage (NCBI taxonomy): Eukaryota > Metazoa > Chordata > Actinopteri > Salmoniformes > Salmonidae > Oncorhynchus > Oncorhynchus nerka. The sequence goes on from NW_027037514.1 coordinate 12,869, forward strand.
CAGAACTAAACGGCGTCCGGTCGTTTCCAGAACTAAAGGCGTCCGGTCGTTTCCAGAACTAAACGGCGTCCGGTCGTTTCCAGAACTAAACGGCGTCCGGTCGTTTCCAGAACTAAACGGCGTCCGGTCGTTTCCAGAACTAAACATTTAACCGTTTTGTGTCCACCTAAAAGGATTGTTTCTGCTCATGTTCATTATTTTGTTTTTCTCTTGACCAAAAATTGAGCCGATGTCACTCTCTTAAGATTTTTGGTGCAAATGGGAAAAGCTATGAAAAATCACAACGTATCTTTACTATAGATATTAAAACGTTATCTTACCTGTTCTAGAAGGGAATGGTTAGAGAAGTGCTAGCTCTTACATGTTCCTTAAAGCTAAGAAGAAGGATCTTAAAAGAGATGATCAAGAAGGGATATACTAAACGATATCGTCTCAAGAAGGACTGGTATGTTTTGCTCTGTAGATGGGTTTTTATATGTACCAGTGCGTCAGGTTTAGAAGAACTAACGTGAGTCCGGAGTCCCAGCACTTCCTTGTTATTTATCTCCTCCCCCATTGGCCAGACCAGGGGGCTGATTTACTATTGTATCCTATTCCCAACATAGTGCACTACTTTGGGCCAGCGCCCCATGGAACCCTATTCCCTATATAGTGCACTACTTTGGGCCAGCGCCCCATGGAACTCTATTCCCTATATAGTGCACTACTTTGGGCCAGCGCCCCATGGAACCCTATTCCCTCTATAGTGCACTACTTGGGGCCAGCGCCCCATGGAACCCTATTCCCTATATAGTGCACTACTTGGGGCCAGCGCCCCATGGAACCCTATTCCCTATATAGTGCACTACTTGGGGCCAGCGCCCCATGGAACTCTATTCCCTATATAGTGCACTACTTGGGGCCAGCGCCCCATGGAACCCTATTCCCTATATAGTGCACTACTTGGGGCCAGCGCCCCATGGAACTCTATTCCCTATATAGTGCACTACTTGGGGGCCAGCGCCCCATGGAACCCTATTCCCTATATAGTGCACTACTTGGGGCCAGCGCCCCATGGAACTCTATTCCCTATATAGTGCACTACTTGGGGCCAGCGCCCCATGGAACCCTATTCCCTATATAGTGCACTACTTGGGGCCAGCGCCCCATGGAACCCTATTCCCTATATAGTGCACTACTTGGGGCCAGCGCCCCATGGAACTCTATTCCCTATATAGTGCACTACTTGGGGCCAGCGCCCCATGGAACCCTATTCCCTATATAGTGCACTACTTGGGGCCAGCGCCCCATGGAACTCTATTCCCTATATAGTGCACTACTTTGGGCCAGCGCCCCATGGAACCCTATTCCCTATATAGTGCACTACTTTGGGCCAGCGCCCCATGGAACCCTATTCCCTATATAGTGCACTACTTTGGGCCAGCGCCCTATGGAACCCTATTCCCTATATAGTGCACTACTTTGGGCCAGCGCCCCATGGAACCCTATTCCCTATATAGTGCACTACTTTGGGCCAGCGCCCCATGGAACCCTATTCCCTATATAGTGCACTACTTTGGGCCAGCGCCCCATGGAACCCTATTCCCTATATAGTGCACTACTTTGGGCCAGCGCCCCATGGAACCCTATTCCCTATATAGTGCACTACTTTGGGCCAGCGCCCCATGGAACCCTATTCCCTATATAGTGCACGACTTTGGGCCAGCGCCCCATGGGAAATAGTGTGGAGGCATTTGATGTTAATAGCCTTTTTGCATAAAATATGTGTCAGGCAGGCTCTCAGTTCACAATGCATGCTTTAGAGGGGGACCCCAGTCACTCAATCAAGCCAGGGTTGGGGGTCAATCCCATTTCCATTTAGGAAGTCAACTCAAATTCCAATTCTGATTTTCCTCAACGCTTCTCTGTGAGAAAAAATGTGGAACGGAATTTAAATGGAATTGACCCCAACCCTGACCGCTAATCATTGAAAAACTTGCTGGCCACATTATCATATTAAATTGCATGTAAAATTGCTCACTCGTTGCATAATATGTACTCAATGAATCACAAACTTCTGTGGCTATCTGAAATGTACAGAATAATCAGTTTTGTCAGTGGAAGACATTAATATGTGTATAAGGGTATGTTGCTTATGGTTTGTGGTCCCTGAAGGTCGAAGAAGCAATCTAGATAATGCTGTAGGTATGTGAACTATAGGGCATAATGCATATCATGAACACGTCTGTTCTGATTGGCTGATATGATTCTAATAAACCCCGATGATGAAAGGGAACAGTTGAATAGAGTAATTGTTCTGTCACAAACATGATTTCTCTACACTTATTTATTTACCTATCAAATTTAATTTGTCACACGTGCCGATTACAACAGTGAAATAGTTACTGACAAGTCCTTAACACTTATTTTTCTTAAGTAAAAAAAAAATGTAAGAGCAGTAGTAAAAAAATTGCGAGGCTATATACAGGGTATTACGGTACAGAGTCAAAGTGGAGGCTATATACAGGGTATTACGGTACAGAGTCAGTGTGGAGGCTATATACAGGGTATTACGGTACAGAGTCAATGTGGAGGCTATATACAGGGTGTTACGGTACAGAGTCAATGTGGAGGCTATATACAGGGGGTACTGGTACAGAGTCAATGTGGAGGCTATATACAGGGTATTACGGTACAGAGTCAATGTGGAGGCTATATACAGGGTATTACGGTACAGAGTCAATGTGGAGGCTATATACAGGGTATTACGGTACAGAGTCAATGTGGAGGCTATATACAGGGTATTACGGTACAGAGTCAATGTGGAGGCTATATACAGGGTATTACAGTACAGAGTCAATGTGGAGGCTATATACAGGGTGTTACAGTACAGAGTCAATGTGGAGGCTATATACAGGGTGTTACGGTACAGAGTCAATGTGGAGGCTATATACAGGGTGTTACAGTACAGAGTCAATGTGGAGGCTATATACAGGGTGTTACAGTACAGAGTCAATGTGGAGGCTATATACAGGGTGTTACAGTACAGAGTCAATGTGGAGGCTATATACAGGGTATTACGGTAGAGAGTCAATGTGGAGGCTATATACAGGGGTACCGGTACAGAGTCAAAGTGGAGGCTATATACAGGGTGTTACGGTACAGAGTCAATGTGGAGGTTATATACAGGGTGTTACAGTACAGAGTCAATGTGGAGGCTATATACAGGGTGTTACAGTACAGAGTCAATGTGGAGGCTATATACAGGGTATTACAGTACAGAGTCAATGTGGAGGCTATATACAGGGTGTTACAGTACAGAGTCAATGTGGAGGCTATATACAGGGTGTTACGGTACAGAGTCAATGTGGAGGCTATATACAGGGTGTTACAGTACAGAGTCAATGTGGAGGCTATATACAGGGTGTTACAGTACAGAGTCAATGTGGAGACTATATACAGGGTGTTACAGTACAGAGTCAATGTGGAGGCTATATACAGGGTATTACGGTAGAGAGTCAATGTGGAGGCTATATACAGGGTATTACGGTAGAGAGTCAATGTGGAGGCTATATACAGGGGGTACCGGTACAGAGTCAATGTGGAGGCTATATACAGGGTATTACGGTACAGAGTCAATGTGGAGGCTATATACAGGGTATTACGGTACAGAGTCAATGTGGAGGCTATATACAGGGTATTACGGTACAGAGTCAATGTGGAGGCTATATACAGGGTATTACGGTACAGAGTCAATGTGGAGGCTATATACAGGGTATTACGGTACAGAGTCAATGTGGAGGCTATATACAGGGTATTACGGTACAGAGTCAATGTGGAGGCTATATACAGGGTATTACGGTACAGAGTCAATGTGGAGGCTATATACAGGGTGTTACGGTACAGAGTCAATGTGGAGGCTATATACAGGGTATTACGGTACAGAGTCAATGTGGAGGCTATATACAGGGTATTACGGTACAGAGTCAATGTGGAGGCTATATACAGGGTATTACGGTACAGAGTCAATGTGGAGGCTATATACAGGGTATTACGGTACAGAGTCAATGTGGAGGCTATATACAGGGTATTACGGTACAGAGTCAATGTGGAGGCTATATACAGGGTATTACGGTACAGAGTCAATGTGGAGGCTATATACAGGGGTATTACGGTACAGAGTCAATGTGGAGGCTATATACAGGGTATTACGGTACAGAGTCAATGTGGAGGCTATATACAGGGTATTACGGTACAGAGTCAATGTGGAGGCTATATACAGGGTGTTACGGTACAGAGTCAATGTGGAGGCTATATACAGGGTATTACGGTACAGAGTCAATGTGGAGGCTATATACAGGGTTTTACGGTACAGAGTCAATGTGGAGGCTATATACAGGGTGTTACAGTACAGAGTCAATGTGGAGACTATATACAGGGTATTACGGTACAGAGTCAATGTGGAGGCTATATACAGGGTATTACGGTACAGAGTCAATGTGGAGGCTATATACAGGGTATTACGGTACAGAGTCAATGTGGAGGCTATATACAGGGTATTACGGTACAGAGTCAATGTGGAGGCTATATACAGGGTATTACGGTACAGAGTCAATGTGGAGGCTATATACAGGGTATTACGGTACAGAGTCAATGTGGAGGCTATATACAGGGTATTACGGTACAGAGTCAATGTGGAGGTTATATACAGGGTGTTACAGTACAGAGTCAATGTGGAGGCTATATACAGGGTGTTACAGTACAGAGTCAATGTGGAGGCTATATACAGGGTATTACAGTACAGAGTCAATGTGGAGGCTATATACAGGGTATTACGGTACAGAGTCAATGTGGAGGCTATATACAGGGTATTACGGTACAGAGTCAATGTGGAGGCTATATACAGGGGGTACCAGTACAGAGTCAATGTAGAGACTATATACAGGGGGTACCAGTACAGAGTCAATGTGGAGACTATATACAGGGTATTACGGTACAGAGTCAATGTGGAGGCTATATACAGGGTATTACGGTACAGAGTCAATGTGGAGGCTATATACAGGGTATTACGGTACAGAGTCAATGTGGAGGCTATATACAGGGTATTACGGTACAGAGTCAATGTGGAGGTTATATACAGGGTGTTACAGTACAGAGTCAATGTGGAGGCTATATACAGGGTGTTACAGTACAGAGTCAATGTGGAGGCTATATACAGGGTATTACAGTACAGAGTCAATGTGGAGGCTATATACAGGGTGTTACAGTACAGAGTCAATGTGGAGGCTATATACAGGGTGTTACGGTACAGAGTCAATGTGGAGGCTATATACAGGGTGTTACAGTACAGAGTCAATGTGGAGGCTATATACAGGGTGTTACAGTACAGAGTCAATGTGGAGGCTATATACAGGGTATTACGGTACAGAGTCAATGTGGAGGCTATATACAGGGTATTACGGTACAGAGTCAATGTGGAGGCTATATACAGGGTATTACGGTACAGAGTCAATGTGGAGGCTATATACAGGGTATTACGGTACAGAGTCAATGTGGAGGCTATATACAGGGTATTACGGTACAGAGTCAATGTGGAGGCTATATACAGGGTATTACGGTACAGAGTCAATGTGGGAGGCTATATACAGGGTATTACGGTACAGAGTCAATGTGGAGGCTATATACAGGGTGTTACGGTACAGAGTCAATGTGGAGGCTATATACAGGGTATTACGGTACAGAGTCAATGTGGAGGCTATATACAGGGTTTTACGGTACAGAGTCAATGTGGAGGCTATATACAGGGTGTTACAGTACAGAGTCAATGTGGAGACTATATACAGGGTATTACGGTACAGAGTCAATGTGGAGGCTATATACAGGGTATTACGGTACAGAGTCAATGTGGAGGCTATATACAGGGTATTACGGTACAGAGTCAATGTGGAGGCTATATACAGGGTATTACGGTACAGAGTCAATGTGGAGGCTATATACAGGGTATTACGGTACAGAGTCAATGTGGAGGCTATATACAGGGTATTACGGTACAGAGTCAATGTGGAGGCTATATACAGGGTATTACGGTACAGAGTCAATGTGGAGGCTATATACAGGGGGTACCAGTACAGAGTCAATGTAGAGACTATATACAGGGGGTACCAGTACAGAGTCAATGTAGAGGCTATATACAGGGTATTACGGTACAGAGTCAATGTGGAGGCTATATACAGGGTATTACGGTACAGAGTCAATGTGGAGGCTATATACAGGGGGTACTGGTACAGAGTCAATGTGGAGTCTATATACAGGGGGTACTGGTACAGAGTCAATGTGGAGGCTATATACAGGGGTACTGGTACAGAGTCAATGTGGAGGCTATATACAGGGTATTACGGTACAGAGTCAATGTGGAGGCTATATACAGGGTGTTACGGTACAGAGTCAATGTGGAGGCTATATACAGGGTATTAATGGTACAGAGTCAATGTGGAGGCTATATACAGGGTGTTACGGTACAGAGTCAATGTGGAGGCTATATATAGTATTACAGGGGGTATTACGGTACAGAGTCAATGTGGAGGCTATATACAGAAATTTGCCAGTACAGAGTCAATGTGGAGGCTATATACAGGGTATTACGGTACAGAGTCAATGTGGAGGCTATATACAGGGTATTACGGTACAGAGTCAATGTGGAGGTTATATACAGGGTATTACGGTACAGAGTCAATGTGGAGGCTATATACAGGGTGTTACAGTACAGAGTCAATCGTGGAGGCTATATACAGGGTATTACAGTACAGAGTCAATGTGGAGGCTATATACAGTATTATTACAGTACAGAGTCAATGTGGAGGCTATATACAGGTATTACAGTACAGAGTCAATGTGGAGGCTATATACAGGGTATTACAGTACAGAGTCAATGTGGAGGCTATATACAGGGTGTTACAGTACAGAGTCAATGTGGAGGCTATATACAGGGTATTACAGTACAGAGTCAATGTGGAGGCTATATACAGGGTATTACAGTACAAGTCAATGGAGGATTCTACAGGGATTACGGTACAGAGTCAATGGAGGCTATATACAGGGTATTACAGTACAGAGTCAATGTGGAGGCTATAGCAGGGTGTTGCGGTACAGAGTCAATGTGGAGGAGCTATATACAGAGGTATTACGGTACAGAGTCAATGTGGAGGCTATATACAGGGTATTACGGTACAGAGTCAATGTGGAGGCTATATACA
>NW_027037515.1:0-20111 GCF_034236695.1 Oncorhynchus nerka
CCAACAGATCCACGGATGATGCAATCTCAAAATTCCAGAAAATGTCATGGCTTTAGAAGCTTTGATAGGCTAATTGACATCATTTGTGTCAATTGGAGGTACCTGTGGATGTATTTCAAGGTCTACCTTCAAACTCAGTGCCTCGCTTGACATCATGGTAATTCAAGAACAGCCAGATCTCCCAGAACATTAACCCTAACAATTCAGGTTCCATCCTTGGGTTAACTCAACCCAGTTGTCTGCGTCATCTGTACAAACAATAGTATGCAAGTAGAAACACCATGGACCTTGTAGCCATGGCGGCCGCTTATGAAGCAGACGTTTGTCTCCAGAGGGATGAACGCATTGAAAAAGCAAAGTGAAAATCAATCCCAGAACAGTTATAAAGAATCTCGTGAAGATGCTGGAGAAAACAGGTACAAACGTATCTACATCCACAGTAAAACGAAGTCAAATATCGACATAACCTGAAAGGCGCTCACAAGGAAGAAGCCACTGCTCCAAAGCCGCCATAAAGCCAGACTACGGTTTGCAACTGCACATGGGGACAAAGATCGTACTTTTGGAGAAATGTCCTCTGGTCTGATGAAACAAAAGCTAACTGTTTGGCCATAATGAGGCTTGCAAGCCGAAGAACACCATCCCAACCGTGAAGCACGGGGGTGGCAGCATCATGTTGTGGGGTTGCTTTGCTGCAGGAGGGACTGATGCACTCCACAAAATAGATGGCATCATGAGGGTGGAAAATTATGTGGATCTATTGAAGCAACATCTCAAGACATCAGTCAGGAAGTTAAAAGCTTGGTCGCAAATGGGTCTTCCAATGGACAATGACCCCAAGCATACTTCCAAAGTTGTGGCAAAATAGCTTAAAGGACAACAAAGTCAAGGTATTGGAGTGGCCATCACAAAGCCTAACTTCAATCCTATAGAACATTTGGGCATAACGGAAAAAGCGTGTGCGAGCAAAGAGGCCTACAAACCTGACTCAGTTACACTAGCTCTGTCAGGAGGCTATCCGACACGTTTGACCCAAGTTAAACTATTTAAATGCAATGCTACCAAATACTTATTGAGTGTGTGTAAACTTCTGACCCACTGGGAATGTGGTGAAAGAAATAAAAGCTGAAATAAATAATTCTCTCTGCTATTATTCTGACATTTCACATTCTTAAATAAAGTGGTGATCCTAACTGACCCTAAAACAGGGAATTTTACTAAGTTAAATGTCAGTAATTGTGAAAAACTGAGTTTAAATGTATTTGTATTTCAAAGTTCAGGGACGAATACTTTCGCAAGCCACTGTATCTATATATATTCTGGGACAATTTTCCTTTGACCTTTTTGATCGTGTATTGTTTTGTATTGCAAGGTATTATTAAAGAGATGTAGTAGTCCCAGAGGTATTATTAAAGAGATGTAGTAGTCCCAGAGGTATTATTAAAGAGATGTAGTAGTCCCAGAGGTATTATTAAAGAGATGTAGTAGTCCCAGAGGTATTATTAAAGAGATGTAGTAGTCCCAGAGGTATTATTAAGAGATGTAGTAGTCCCAGAGGTATTATTAAAGAGATGTAGTAGTCCCAGAGGGTATTATTAAGAGATGTAGTCCCAGAGGTATTATTAAAGAGATGTAGTAGTCCCAGAGGTATTATTAAAGAGGATGTAGTAGTCCCAGAGGTATTATTAAGAGATGTAGTAGTCCCAGAGGTATTATTAAAGAGATGTAGTAGTCCCAGAGGTATTATTAAAGAGATGTAGTAGTCCCAGAGGTATTATTAAGAGATGTAGTAGTCCCAGAGGTATTATTAAAGAGATGTAGTAGTCCCAGAGGTATTATTAAAGAGATGTAGTAGTCCCAGAGGTATTATTAAAGAGATGTAGTAGTCCCAGAGGTATTATTAAAGAGATGTAGTAGTCCCAGAGGTATTATTAAAGAGATGTAGTAGTCCCAGAGGTATTATTAAAGAGAGAAGTAGTCCCAGAGGTATTATTAAAGAGATGTAGTAGTCCCAGAGGTATTATTAAAGAGATGTAGTAGTCCCAGGTGTATTATTAAAGAGATTTAGTAGTCCCCAGAGGTATTATTAAAGAGATTTAGTAGTCCCAGAGGTATTATTAAAGAGATTTTAGTCCCAGAGGTATTATTATTAAAGAGATGTAGTAGTCCCAGAGGTATTATTAAAGAGATGTAGTAGTCCCAGAGGTATTATTAAAGAGATGTAGTAGTCCCAGAGGTATTATTAAAGAGATTTAGTAGTCCCAGAGGTATTATTAAAGAGATGTAGTAGTCCCAGAGGTATTATTAAAGAGATGTAGTAGTCCCAGAGGTATTATTAAAGAGATGTAGTAGTCCCAGAGGTATTATTATTATTATTATTATTATTATAAGGTATTATTACTGCGCTGTTGGGTTTAGAAACACAAGCATTTCGTCTGCGAATCTGTGTATGTGACCAATAAACTTAGATTTGATTTTGAGATCATTATCACTCGGCGATCTTGGAGCAGTTTAGTTTTAAGTGCCTTTGCTCACGGAGCACATCGGCTGATTTTTCACCTTGTCGGTTCGGGATTCAAACGAGTGACTTTTCTGTTCTGAGCCCAACACTCTAGTCTAACCTCTAGGCTAAATGCCTATATGGCCAAGTTGATCCTAACTGGACTACTAAAAATTTATATTTGGTCACCCATGTTGTGTACGGTCAGGGCTATACAGAGTTATATTATTGATAGCATACAGAAAGAGAAGTGAAGTATTCAGATTCCAGATCGATCATCCTGCTTCCTGGATGGAAATAGTGCAGCCAATTACATTAGTTGCAGGAAAGCCCATTGGCCAGAAGATGTCGCTAATGTCCTGTAGATACCAGAGCCATACATGTTCCTTTAACTTTAGTGTTTGCCTTTCTAGGATCAGTTCACTCTCAGCAACGCTAAAACATTAACCCTTGGTGGGGAAAATGCCAAACTGATCACAGATGAGCGTCTGTCTCGGCTCGTGGCAGCTTCCTTCACGCCCCATGTGGGCGGAGTCACAACTGTAAAGTAAGCGGAACCAATCATATACTCCGGAGGCGTGGTCGTCCAGAACTCAGACATTTTTGTGACTACGAGATGCGTGAAGTTTGCACTGACCTGAGATTGTAGTATCGTTGTTAGCAGGGACGTAGCTAGGCCTATTGGCCCCTCCCTACTTATAAATCAATATATCAGTCAAATATATTTTTCCGTCAACCGTTCCATCGCATCTTAAACCTCTTACCTGACCGGCACTAGGACCTGGGGGAGGCTGCTGCTGCGGAGGCTGATGCACATGCTACTGACTGTTAGACTTTCTTCAGTGAAGATGGCTGACAAAAATTATAATATTTTTTAAACTTAATTAACAACAAATCAATACAGGAAGTACATGTGGGAACACAAGTGTATATATAAATAATATACAAAGGACAATTGGGCTAGGGGCGGGGCTAGGGGGTACAATATCACATTACATAAGGACCCTTAAGGGACATACATACACTTACAATTCTAACAGCTTTTATGTTAGTAGAGTATTTAATTATTTTAAGACACAGTTCAATTTCTTTTTTGTAAGGTAAGAAAATGTGTTGTTTTGTTTGTAAATTTACATTTGTGAATATGACATTTGGCCAAAAGAATAATGAAATTAATTACATAAAAATGTTTCAGCTTATTTCTATCGTAGGTAAAGAATCCAAGCAGTACATCTCTCCACAATAGTGTAAAATCTTCATAAATGTGTTCAATTATAAATCTACTGATGTCTTGCCACAGTTTTGTTACATGAACACAATGCCAAAAGAAGCAACACCGTTTCTAGGTGGTCATTACAAAAGAAGCAACACCGTTTCTAGGTGGTCATTACAAAAGAAGCAACACCGTTTCTAGGTGGTCATTACAAAGAAGCAATACTGTTTCTCGGTGGTCATTACAAAAGGTTATTTTACTGAATACCACAATATGAAGGTGTCACACAATCTTGACAGAGTTCACATTTCTTAATGTTAAGATATAGACCAGACGCTTTGGAAAAGGATTGTGTCACATTGATCGATATGGGAATTTGGTTAGCGTCTTTCAGAAAAAGTGTAGTATCGTCAGCCAGCTGGCTTATAATAATTTCTTTACCAGCAATGGAAATACCTTTTACAGAACTATTATTTATTTAAAGAATTTGTAAGAAGTTGGGTGATTTAATAGACAACCCTGCCTAATTCCTCTCTTTCCTCTCTTCAAAGGTACTAGGATGGAGGCAAAAGTAAGTGATTATAACGTCATAACGAATCATGCAAAAATGTACAGTTGGCAGGAATATGTTAGTTAATGTATATATTTTTAATCACAAAGTTAATTTATTAAAATCGCAATTTAGCATGCTAGCTGGCTAGCTTTATGGGTGTTGTGACATGAGTATAACGTTGTAATTCTGGATGTTTAATGTTTTAGGGACTCCTGAAACAACCAGCAAACCAGGCTGTCGCCTTGTGAAACAGTGGATGTAAAGAATCTTGCTAAAGTATTTACTGCTAATTGAATGTACCATTTTGTAAGCTTGTCTTGCTGAGATTTGCCATGCAATGCATAGATGAAATAACGTAACTACTGAAATAACGTAACTACTGAAATAAGGTAACTACTGAAATAAAGTAACTATTGAAATAACGAAATAAATAACTACTGAAATAACGTAACTACTGAAATAACGTAACTACTGAAATAACGTAACTACTGAAATAACGTAACTACTGAAATAACGTAACTACTGAAATAACGTAGCTATTGAAGTAACGTAGCTATTGAAATAACGTAACTATCGATGGTCTTGCTTATTGTTCAGTGGATGATACAAATCCCTGTATGCCTATGGATGTGTAGCTAGCTATCGAGCCGATCTGTGTGTGGACCCAAACGTTTGGTATACATATTAGTTCAGAACTGAGCTATGAACCTCACTATCATGTATCAACTTCAAAACAGTCTGAATGACATTAATGAAGCCTATGGATTGAGTAGAATATAATATAACTCTTGTGGCAAGGATGCAAGTCGGGCCAAAATACTAACTAATAGACTAGAAACAGGATTGAACTCGTTAAAGGCTGATTTGTAATAGTTTTATACAGATATAATTTAAACGGTACATACAATTACACTTCCTATGCATGTAAATACCCTAAAACCAGTTCATCTCAACATCTAATGCCTCATCTGCATTGATCTGATAAACACAGGATAGCTGGAGTATTTCATCAAATTAGAGACTTAATGTCAACCAGTAGAGAATGTAAATGCTTTATTGAAATAAGCTCATTATCCAAGTGTTATAAATACAAGTTGGATTTGTACTTCATTATAAAACAGAGGGGAAGAAAAGAGGTGTAAAAAACACCAAAGGAAAGAGGTCAAACACAGGAGCAGGGAAGGCAGCATATGATTAATGAATCACAGTGCTACATAAATATTCTCAGTTATAAAATACATAATATATTATAATTGTAATATTATAACTAAGTTCAATCTTGTACTTCAATGCACATCTGTTGTGCAGTATAAAACAGGAAGAAAGGTGGTAGGAGAGGTGTAAAATACAGAGAAATAGGTAAGAACAGAGGCAGACCGCATATGATTAATGAATCAAGTGCTACCCAAATATTCTCTTAGTTTATCACAATTACATAATAGTGTCTAGTCGGCCCGAAGGTAATCTTAAGAGCCGGATGAGGTGGCAATGACGGAATTGGGGTTGGCTTCCTCTCTCACATCAAAAACATACCTGCAGACGAGAGACAGATGGGATAGAGAGAGAGTATGATTAAGCCTTGTGTTTTTTATTCTAACACAGTCAGTCATCATAATCATCAGGAGGTGAAATGCAGAACTGACCCTGGATCATTAACTCTGGGACTACTACATCTCTATTTCAATGTAAAGTATCTCTTTAATAATACTCCTGTATAATATAAACTGACCCCTGGATCATTAACTCTGGGACTACTACATCCTTTAATACTTCCTGTATAATATAAACTGACCCTGGATCATTAACTCTGGGACTACTACATCTCTATTTCAATGTAAAGTATCTCTTTAATAATACTCCCTGTATAATATAAACTGACCTGGGATCATTAACTCTGGGACTACTACATCTCTTTAATAATGGGATCATTCCCTGTATCATATAAACTGACCTGGGATCATTAACTCTGGGATCTACTGCATCTCTAACCGACTTGGGATCATTAATACTTCCTGTATAATATAAACTGACCTGGGATCATTAACTCTGGGGACTGGGATCATTAACTCTTGGGACATCTCTTTAATAATACTTCCTGTATAATATAAACTGACCTGGGATCATTAACTCTGGGACTACTACATCTCTTTAATAATACTTCCTGTATAATATAAACTGACTTGGGATCATTAACTCTGGGACTACTACATCTCATCTCCTTTAAACTGACTTATCATTAACTCTGGGTATATAATATAAACTGACTTGGGATCATTAACTCTGGGACTACATCTCTATCTGTATAATATCAATGTAAAAGCATCTCTTTAATAATACTCCCTGTTGACCCGGCCAAGTGACCTCTCACCTATGATCATGCTGTGCCCTCCATGTAGCTAGTTCAGATGTGGGAGGGGTTCACCAACACAGCTGATATAACCTAGATGATTTGGGGAGAAGAGGAGAGAGAGATGAAGTGAAAGAGTGAGACTATTATTGAGAAAATAAGGTAGTTAAAGTGACAGCGTTCAAGAGGAATTTGTGTGTGTGGACTCACCTGGTGTCCACACCACACTAAGTGGCTGCAGAGGACCACTGCATCTCTATCTGTATTTCAATGTAAAGCATCTCTGTAATAATACTTCCTGTATAATATAAACTGACTTGGGATCATTAACTCTGGGACTACTGTATAATATCTCTGTAATAATACTTCCTGTATAATATAAACTGACTTGGGATCATTAACTCTGGGACTACTGCATCTCTTTAATAATACTCCCTGTATAATATAAACTGACCTGGGATCATTAACTCTGGGACTACTGCATCTCTATCTGTATTTCAATGTAAAGCATCTCTGTAATAATACTCCTGTTGACCTGACTTTATGCTGAAAAACCTGAACGGACCCAGGAGAACAAACAATATAGCTTAGTTATAGAAATAATGGAGTGTCTTACCATTCTCCATGGTTGATCCTCTTGCCTATTCTTTGAAGGTGGAAGGAGCCACAGTTATACACCTGAGCCTACTTAATGCACACACCACCATCCATCAGTCAGATTGATACATGAGTGTGTGGGTTATAGGGTGTCTAATTGTTCTAAACTTTTTCAATATGGGTGATTTAAAATAGCCTGTTTTGTTTTTTGCACAGACATCACACCCTTTACCTAAACAGCACCCTCACCTGAGAAGTAGATATCAAAGGGAGAGAAACTGAATTGAATAACTGCAGTTATACAAAGAGCCTTTGGTTGTGCATAGCATAATCTATGGTGTTGCTAGGGAACAGCACCCTCTTTTTGAAGAAGTAGCACACATTGTAGGATTTTAATGAATTTATTTGCAAATTATGGTGGAAAATAAGTATTTGGTCAATAACAAAAGTTTATCTCAATACTTTGTTATATAACCTTGTTGGCAATGACAGAGGTCAAATGTTTTCTGTAAGTCTTCACAAGGTTTTCACACCCTGTTGCTGGTATTTTGGCCCATTCCTCCATGCAGATCTCCTCAGAGGCGTGATGTTTTGGGCTGTTGCTGGGTAACACGGACTTTCAACTCCCTCCAAAGATTTTCTATGGGGTTGAGATCTGAGACCTTGAAATGCTTCTTACGAAGCCACCTTCACGTTGTCTGGCGGTGTGTGTTTGGGATCATTGTCATGCTGAAGGACCCAGCCACATTTCTTGTCTTCAATGCCCTTGCTGATGGAAGGAGGTTTTCACTCAAAATCTCACGATACATGGCCCCATTCATTCTTTCCTTTACACGGATCAGTCGTCCTGGTCCCTTTGCAGAAAAACAGCCCCAAAGCATGATGTTTCCACCCCCATGCTTCACAGTAGGTATGGTGTTCTTTGGATGCAACTCAGCATTCTTTGTCCTCCAAACACGACGAGTTGAGTTTTTACCAAAAAGTTATATTTTGGTTTCATCTGACCACATGACATTCTCCCAATCTTCTTCTGGATCATCCAAATGCTCTCTAGCAAACTTCAGACGGGCCTGGACATGTACTGGCTTAAGCAGGGGGACACGTCTGGCACTGCAGGATTTGAGTCCCTGGCAGCGTAGTGTGTTACTGATGGTAGGCTTTGTTACTTTGGTCCCAGCTCTCTGCAGGTCATTCACTAGGTCCCCCCGTGTGGTTCTGGGATTTTTGCTCACCGTTCTTGTGATCATTTTGACCCCATGGGGTGAGATCTTGCGTGGATCCCCAGATCGGGGGAGATTATCAGTGGTCTTGTATGTCTTCCGTTTCCTAATAATTGCTCCCACAGTAGATTTCTTCAAACCAAGCTGCTTACCTATTGCAGATTCAGTCTTCCCAGCCTGGTGCAGGTCTACAATTTTGTTTTTGGTGTCCTTTGACAGCTCTTTGGTCTTGGCCATAGTGGAGTTTGGAGTGTGACTGTTTGAGGTTGTGGACAGGTGTCTTTTATACTGATAACAAGTTCAAACAGGTGCCATTAATACAGGTAACGAATGGAGGACAGAGGAGCCTCTTAAAGAAGAAGTTACAGGTATGTGAGAGCCCGAAATCTTGCTTGTAGGTGACCAAATACTTATTTTCCACCATAATGTATGTACATGTGTAGCATGTGACAATAACAGGATCATATCAAGGACAGCATCACAAACAAATACCACTTGAAGCTTGATGATGAGTTGATCATTTGAATCAGCTGTGCTGAGGAAAAAACAACAATGTGCCTCTTTGATATATCATAGCTCTCTTTATCTGAGGACAGAAAATCACAAGAAACAGACTTCAAATTACACCACACTGAATATTCGTTAGTATTATCTCTCTCTCCTCACTTCTAGGAACAGGAACTACACACAAGTACCTGGCCTTTCCAGAATAGCCTCCTCTCTCATTGACAGTTGGGGCTGCTATCCTTTCACCCTCCATGGTCGTAATCATTACCTCCTTTCACCCTCCATGGTCGTTAACTAGCTACCTCCTCTTTCACCCTCCAAGGTCGTTAACCATTACCTCCTTTCACCCTCCATGGTCGTTATAACTAGCTACCTCCTTTCACCTCCATGGTCGTTAACTAGCTACCTCCTTTCACTCCTCCATGGCCTAACTAGCTACCTCCCTTTCACCTCCATGGTCGTTAACTAGCTACCTCCTTTCACCTCCATGGTCGTTAACTAGCTACCTACAAATGCATTTGGAGTTTGTTTTTTACAGTGATAAATACATCTATCTGCTGATATTTAATTCCTTGGCTAGCTACCTATACAGTATTTGATGTTGGCTAGATAGCTAATTTGAGTTAGCCTGCACTGTAGCTAATAATACATCCGTTTTTGTTTTGTTTTTTCATTGATAAATACATCAAGATCGCTTAGCTGGTGATATTTAATTCACTTAGCTAGTGTTAGTTGATGTACTGTTACTAGAGGAGAGAAACCAAGTTGGGACGCTGGACCAAGTGGATAAGGTATGATTCAAGGCAGGTTTATTAACAGGTAGAGATGTCTGATACAAAGCGTGCACGACCTTGTCATTTTGGCTCAGAGGGAGTCAGCTGAAAGGGTCCTAAACAGAGTGTGCAAGGAATTTGTACACAGAATGACTGTAGGTTGATTCTTGTAGTTCTGTCATCTGACTGGTTGGTGGAGGTTGGAGGCAGGTCTTGTCCGACCCTTTGCCCGGTGCCCCATTGGTGCTTCTTGAAGACGTCGGATCCTGGCCCCTGCTCCAGTTGACTTGAGTGTGGGGTGTGTGTGCGTTGAGATGTCTGTGTGTCTGTGTGTGTCAATGAGTTGAGATAGGGAACTAAGACTGACAGTGGTGAAGAAGGGTTTGTGTGTCCAGGATGTCAGTTGAAATAGTGTGGGGTGTGTGCGTTCGTGCGCTATACTGTACGTGCGTGTCAATGTGTGTGTCAAGAGGCCATGAGACAGGGAAGATAGGAGGACTGACGGTTGGCACTTCAGGCCAGGGAGTTTCCCTGCTTTGGCAGGGATGCATGAGCCAGCTTCAGTCAGACAGATGGAGTTTGGTACTCTACAGTTGCTTATGCAGTTAGAATCTGC
This sequence comes from Oncorhynchus nerka, assembly GCF_034236695.1. Lineage (NCBI taxonomy): Eukaryota > Metazoa > Chordata > Actinopteri > Salmoniformes > Salmonidae > Oncorhynchus > Oncorhynchus nerka. The sequence continues at coordinate 10,327 of NW_027037515.1, forward strand.
TTTTGACCTGGACAGAATGTGTCTGTGTTAATGCAGAAGTATGTTTTGAGCATGTAGCCCCTAAGTCTCAGTCATGGGATGTGTTTTAGTTATCTGGTTCCAGGCAACTCTGCTAGCTATGAGTAAATAATATATGTTGGTGATATACTACACTAGCTAACATTATCTATACAGTATGTGAAGTTGGCTAGATAGCTAGCTAGCCAACTAGCTAACATACACTCACCCCATTCCGCACAAATGTGCGTAACCGCGACATTCATTCCAGGCTGCAAAGAAAACTAATGGGACTGTAGCGACTGTGTTATCAAAATCTGCGGTGTGAACTACATTTCTATTCAAGCGTTGATCGATAATGGCTCTATAGTATTGGAAAAGTTGAAAAACGTGACCCCTCCGACGCCATATCGTGACAGGTCATGGCATAACATTACAGCACGCGTAAAGCAACTAATTCTGTCTTATAGCCTCTCTCCACCAGGTGTAGTACTTCTCTCACCGTTTAAAAACAAGACAGGGACGGACAGGGTAAGGGGGTACCTAGTCATGTTTTGCGTCATCACTACAAGCAATCAGGACTCTCAAATGACAATGTTTACTTCTGAAGATCACTTTAGCACCGCCCTAAAACCTGATTCAAATTCGACACAAACCTTCAAATAGGTATGTAATGACACATTATATCAACTCTTTATAGTGATTTATTTACATTTTAGAGCCGATAATGTCACGCCCTGGTCTAAGTATTTAGTGTTTTCTTCATGTATTGGGTCAGGCCAGGGTGTGGCATAGAGTTTTTGTATTGTGGTGTGTTTTGTCTTGGGATTTTGGAATGTGTGTATAGTGGGATTGTAGCTTAGTGGGGTGTTCTAGGAGAGTCTATGGCTGTCTGAAGTGGTTCTCAATCAGAGGCAGGTGTTTACCGTTGTCTCTGATTGGGAACCATATTTAGGCAGCCATATTCTTTGGTTGTATTGTGGGTGATTGTCCTGTGTGTCTTGATGTCCTGGTTAGAGGTTAGTAGACACTTGTATAGGCTGTTTTCGGTTTTCGTTTTGTAGTGTTAGTGTTTTGTTGTGTGTTACGTTTGTTTATTAAAGATGAATCACAATAGACACGCTGCAGTTTGGTCCGACTCTCCTTCACCATTAGAAAGCCGTTACAGATAAGGTGAAAAGTTGGACAGATCGAGTGAAAAAAAAGCCGTTTTCCCACACTACTTATAGCTAACATTTTGGTTAAATTTAGCTACTTCTGTGGCTTGAGACTGCCAGCTAACAGTAAACGGACAGGGGGGAGTATGCCAAACCACCCTAAAAGAGGGTTAGCCCCCCCTATCCATGAATCTCTAGAGACGTCCCTGGTTGTTAGTATTGTAATGAAACAGGCAGGAAGCTTCTAGCCTGAAGTACTACAGTGCTACAGACCGTACTACTACTACTACAGTACTACAGACCGTACTACTACTACTACAGTACTACAGACCGTACTACTACTACTACAGTACTACAGATCGTACTACTACTACTACAGTACTACAGACCGTACTACTACTACTACAGTACTACAGACCGTACTACTACTACTACAGATCGTCCTACTACTACTACAGTACTACAGACCGTACTACTACTACTACAGTACTACAGACCGATACTACTACTACAGTACTACAGATCGTGCTACTACTACTACAGTACTACAGACCGTACTACTACTACTACTACAGACCGTACTACTACTACTACTACAGTACTACAGACCGTACTACTACTACTACAGTACTACAGATCGTACTACTACTACAGTACTACAGATCGTACTACTACAGTACTACAGATCGTACTACTACAGTACTACAGATCGTACTACTACTACTACAGTACTACAGACGTACTACTACAGTACTACAGACCGTACTACTACTACTACAGTACTACAGCAGATCGTACTACTACTACTACAGTACTACAGACCGTACTACTACTACTACAGTACTACAGACCGTACTACTACTACTACAGACCGTACTACTACTACTACAGTACTACAGACCGTACTACTACTACTACAGTACTACAGCCCGTACTACTACTACTACAGTACTACAGCAGATCGTACTACTACAGTACTACAGATCGTACTACTACTACTACAGTACTACAGACCGTACTACTACTACTACAGTACTACAGACCGTACTACTACTACTACAGACCGTACTACTACTACTACAGTACTACAGACCATACTACTACTACTACAGACCGTACTACTACTACTACAGTACTACAGACCGTACTACTACTACAGACCGTACTACTACTACTACAGTACTACAGACCGTACTACTACTACTACAGTACTACAGACCGCACTACTACTACTACAGTACTCACAGATCAGTACTACTACTACTACAGTACTACAGACCGTACTACTACTACTACAGTACTACAGACCGTACTACTACTACTACAGTACTACAGATCGTACTACTACTACTACAGTACTACAGACCGTACTACTACTACTACAGTACTACAGACCGTGCTACTACTACTACTACAGTACTACAGCAGATCATACTACTACAGTACTACAGACACGTACTACTACTACTACAGACCGTACTACTACTACTACAGTACTACAGACCGTACTACTACTACTACAGTACTACAGACCGTACTACTACTACTACTACTACAGTACTACAGCAGATCATACTACTACAGTACTACAGACCGTACTACTACTACTACAGGCCGTACTACTACTACAGTACTACAGACCGTACTACTACAGTACTACTACAGACCGTACTACTACAGTACTACTACAGACCGTACTACTACTACAGTACTACAGACTGTACTACTACTACTACTACAGTACTACAGACCGTACTACTACTACTACAGTACTACAGACCGTACTACTACTACTACAGTACTACAGATCGTACTACTACTACTACAGTACTACTACAGATCGTACTACTACTACTACTACAGACCGTACTACTACTACTACTACTACAGACCGTACTACTACTACTACAGTACTACTACAGATCGTACTACTACAGATCGTACTACTACTACTACAGTACTACAGACCGTACTACTACTACTACAGTACTACTACAGATCGTACTACTACAGTACTACAGCAGATCGTTGTCCCCACTCTGCCGTGAAACACCTGATTCAGATCATCATAGTGCCGAAGACCAGTTGATTACTTTCACTTTTCCCAAAATAATGCTTTCCTGAGCCCCCTGATAAAGACAGGAGGCCATTTTAGCCAGTTCTTGTTCTAGCCAGTCAAATGTTTTTATTCACTGTAGCCTTGGTTCTCTAATCTGAAAGATGAACACGTCTTTATAAACAGGAAGGATACTGCGCTGACACATACTGTGTGTATTAGCAATGTATTTATTCACACTGCGTTTGAACACAGCTGCACCATGTCACACATGCATCAGAGTAACGGGCCTTTCGTTCCGTTATCATGCTGATGTTGTTCTGAGTTACTGTGTGAATGGGTACCCATTGAAGTCATTCAATTCATTTGTTTATATGTCTCTGTACACATCAAATGGGATATTCTTTTGGAAAACAACATCTGTAGGGTGCCTGAATTCTCCCAGCCTGTGGTATTGATTGGTAGAGGTTAGCAAAGGGTCTGAATACTTATGTAAATAAGGAATACCTATATTTCTAAAAACCTGTTTTCTCTTTGTCATTATGGGGTGTTGTGATGTCATTATGGGTATTGTGATGTCATTATGGGGTATTGTGATGTCATTATGGGGTATTGTGATGTCATTATGGGGTATTGTGATGTCATTATGGGGTGTTGTGATGTCATTATGGGGTATTGTGATGTCATTATGGGGTATTGTGATGTCATTATGGGGTGTTGTGATGTCATTATGGGGTATTGTGATGTCATTATGGGGTATTGTGATGTCATTATGGGGTATTGTGATGTCATTATGGGGTATTGTGATGTCATTATGGGGTGTTGTGATGTCATTATGGGGTGTTGTGATGTCATTATGGGGTATTGTGATGTCATTATGGGGTATTGTGATGTCATTATGGGGTGTTGTGATGTCATTATGGGGTATTGTGATGTCATTATGGGGTATTGTGATGTCATTATGGGGTGTTGTGGTGTCATTATGGGGTATTGTGATGTCATTATGGGGTGTTGTGATGTCATTATGGGGTATTGTGATGTCATTATGGGGTGTTGTGATGTCATTATGGGGTGTTGTGATGTCATTATGGGGTGTTGTGGTGTCATTATGGGGTATTGTGATGTCATTATGGGGTGTTGTGATGTCATTATGGGGTATTGTGATGTCATTATGGGGTGTTGTGGTGTCATTATGGGGTATTGTGATGTCATTATGGGGTGTTGTGATGTCATTATGGGGTATTGTGATGTCATTATGGGGTGTTGTGGTGTCATTATGGGGTATTGTGATGTCATTATGGGGTGTTGTGATGTCATTATGGGGTATTGTGATGTCATTATGGGGTATTGTGATGTCATTATGGGGTGTTGTGATGTCATTATGGGGTATTGTGATGTCATTATGGGGTGTTGTGATGTCATTATGGGGTGTTGTGATGTCATTATGGGGTGTTGTGATGTCATTATGGGGTGTTGTGATGTCATAGGGGTATTGTGATGTCATTATGGGGTGTTGTGATGTCATTATGGGGTGTTGTGATGTCATTATGGGGTGTTGTGATGTCATTATGGGGTATTGTGATGTCATTATGGGGTGTTGTGATGTCATTATGGGGTATTGTGATGTCATTATGGGGTGTTGTGATGTCATTATGGGGTGTTGTGATGTCATTATGGGGTATTGTGATGTCATTATGGGGTGTTGTGATGTCATTATGGGGTATTGTGATGTCATTATGGGGTATTGTAATGTCATTATGGGGTATTGTGATGTCATTATGGGGTGTTGTGATGTCATTATGGGGTGTTGTGATGTCATTATGGGGTATTGTGATGTCATTATGGGGTATTGTGATGTCATTATGGGGTATTGTGATGTCATTATGGGGTATTGTGATGTCATTATGGGGTATTGTGATGTCATTATGGGGTGTTGTGATGTCATTATGGGGTATTGTGATGTCATTATGGGGTGTTGTGATGTCATTATGGGGTATTGTGATGTCATTATGGGGTGTTGTGATGTCATTATGGGGTATTGTGATGTCATTATGGGGTATTGTAATGTCATTATGGGGTATTGTGATGTCATTATGGGGTGTTGTGATGTCATTATGGGGTATTGTGATGTCATTATGGGGTATTGTGATGTCATTATGGGGTATTGTGATGTCATTATGGGGTGTTGTGATGTCATTATGGGGTGTTGTGATGTCATTATGGGGTGTTGTGTGTAGATTAATGAGGATTCATTTTTATTTAATCCATTTTAGAATAAGGCTGTAACATTTTGAAAAAAACAGAATGGGTCTGAATACTTTCTGGATGTGAGTCTGGGAGTTTCACAATCAACTGCAAACTCACTCTGCTGTCTGCCCTAATCTGAACTCTGCTGTCTGCCCTAATCTGAACTCGCTCTGCTGTCTGCCCTAATCTGAACTCGCTCTGCTGTCTGCCCTAATCTGAACTCTGCTGTCTGCCCTAATCTGAACTCGCTCTGCTGTCTGCCCTAATCTGAACTCACTCTGCTGTCTGCCCTAATCTGAACTCTGCTGTCAGCCCTAATCTGAACTCTGCTGTCAGCCCTAATCTGAACTCTGCTGTCAGCCCTAATCTGAACTCTGCTGTCTGCCCTAATCTGAACTCTGCTGTCAGCCCTAATCTGAACTCTGCTGTCAGCCCTAATCTGAACTCTGCTGTCAGCCCTAATCTGAACTCTGCTGTCAGCCCTAATCTTAACTCACTCTGCTGTCTGCCCTAATCTGAACTCACTCTGCTGTCTGCCCTAATCTGAACTCTGCTGTCAGCCCTAATCTGAACTCTGCTGTCTGCCCTAATCTGAACTCTGCTGTCAGCCCTAATCTGAACTCACTCTGCTGTCTGCCCTAATCTGAACTCACTCTGCTGTCTGCCCTAATCTGAACTCTGCTGTCTGCCCTAATCTGAACTCTGCTGTCTGCCCTAATCTGAACTCTGCTGTCAGCCCTAATCTGAACTCTGCTGTCAGCCCTAATCTGAACTCTGCTGTCAGCCCTAATCTGAACTCTGCTGTCTGCCCTAATCTGAACTCTGCTGTCAACCCTAATCTGAACTCTCTGCTGTCTGCCCTAATCTGAACTCTCTGCTGTCAGCCCTAATCTGAACTCTGCTGTCAGCCCTAATCTGAACTCCCTCTGAACAGGATATAGAGGGTGCCTCCCCGATGCACCCTTCACACTTTATAGTTCACTACTTTTGACCAGAGCCAATTCTACAGAAACAATAACAGTGGCTGTCTTAAAAAAATACTTCCTCATTTATGTTTTGATTCTGAAACGGAAACACATTCTAAGCTTCCGGGGTCAACAAAATGTTAGTATGCTTCCCAAATGCCTATAGGCCCTGAGCAAAAGTAGTGCGCTAAATAGGGAATAGAGTTCCATTGGGAACTACACCCTGTCAGTGTGTTGTGAGGGCATATCTCTATGCCTAACCATGCTGTACCATGCTTTACTATTAGTCTCCACATTAACTGTGTCGTTTAGCTTCTTCCTTGTATACAAAGTAGCAGTTCTAGAAGACGACATCAACAAACTCAGAGGAGATATTTCAAACCTAAAGCCACATTCTAAAGAATCCCCAGACGGGATGATAACTGGTATGTCCAGAACATGGGAGGTATGTGATTTTAAATTCTATATTGGGTATCAGTTACTCCACAGTCTTATGTTCTGAGGATAGCTTGTATAACATAGGGATCAGTTACTCCCACTGTTGTTTATAAACTCTAAGGAACATAATGTTTATTACATTGTCTTATGTTCTGAGGATGACATGTAAAAATGAGATACTTTGCCTTCTGTTTTCTTGTCAGAGATCAAAGCAAGTGGCTTCCCTAAATTCCCAGCAACAGAGACAGACAGCGAAGACTCTCAGACTCTGTGTTCCTCGACAGCATCCTCTCTGAGAATGAAACGGGAGCAGGCCGGCTGTAGTGGAGGTACAGTAGGTATGAGTTAGTGTCATTGAGCATTTAGGTCGTTGAGGACGGTTCATGTTTTTATTTTTACATTTACATTTAAGTCATTTAGCAGACGCTCTTATCCAGAGCGACTTACAAATTGGTGCATTCACCTTATGACCTCCAGTGGAACAGTAGTGCATCTAAATCTTTTCAGGGGGAGGGGGGGGTGAGAGGGATTACTTTATCCTATCCTAGGTATTCCTTAAAGAGGTGGGGTTTCAGGTGTCTCCGGAAGGTGGTGATTGACTCCGCTGTCCTGGCGTCGTGAGGGAGTTTGTTCCACCATTGGGGGGGCCAGAGCAGCGAACAGTTTTGACTGGGCTGAGCGGGAACTGTACTTCCTCAGTGGTAGGGAGGCGAGCAGGCCAGAGGTGGATGAACGCAGTGCCCTTGTTTGGGTGTAGGGCCTGATCAGAGCCTGGAGGTACTGAGGTGCCGTTCCCCTCACAGCTCCGTAGGCAAGCACCATGGTCTTGTAGCGGATGCGAGCTTCAACTGGAAGCCAGTGGAGGGAGCGGAGGAGCGGGGTGACGTGAGAGAACTTGGGAAGGTTGAACACCAGACGGGCTGCGGCGTTCTGGATGAGTTGTAGGGGTTTAATGGCACAGGCAGGGAGCCCAGCCAACAGCGAGTTGCAGTAATCCAGACGGGAGATGACAAGTGCCTGGATTAGGACCTGCGCCGCTTCCTGTGTGAGGCAGGGGTCGTACTCTGCGGATGTTGTAGAGCATGAACCTACAGGAACGGGCCACCGCCTTGATGTTAGTTGAGAACGACAGGGTGTTGTCCAGGATCACGCCAAGGTTCTTAGCGCTCTGGGGGGAGGACACAATGGTGTTGTCAGCCGTGGTGGCGAGAGCATGGAACGGGCAGGCCTTCCCGGGAGGAAGAGCAGCTCCGTCTTGCCGAGGTTCAGCTTGAGGTGGTGATCCGTCATCCACACGGATATGTCTGCCAGACATGCAGAGATGCGATTCGCCACCTGGTCATCAGAAGGGGAAAGGAGAAGATTAATTGTGTGTCGTCTGCATAGCAATGATAGGAGAGACCATGTGAGGTTATGACAGAGCCAAGTGACTTGGTGTATAGCGAGAATAGGAGAGGGCCTAGAACAGAGCCCTGGGGTACACCAGTGGTGAGAGCACGTGGTGTGGAGACGGATTCTCGCCACGCCACCTGGTAGGAGCGACCTGTCAGGTAGGAGCGCAATCAAGCGTGGGCCGCGCCGGAGATGCCCAACTCGGAGAGGGTGGAGAGGAGGATCTGATGGTTCACAGTATCGAAGGCAGCCGATAGGTCTAGAAGGATGAGAGCAGAGGAGAGAGAGTTAGCTTTAGCAGTGCGGAGCGCCTCCGTGATACAGAGAAGAGCAGTCTCAGTTGAATGACTAGTCTTGAAACCTGACTGATTTGGATCAAGAAGGTCATTCTGAGAGAGATAGCGGGAGAGCTGGCCAAGGACGGCACGTTCAAGAGTTTTGGAGAGAAAAGAAAGAAGGGATACTGGTCTGTAGTTGTTGACATCGGAGGGATCGAGTGTAGGTTTTTCAGAAGGGGTGCAACTCTCGCTCTCTTGAAGACGGAAGGGACGTAGCCAGCGGTCAGGGATGAGTTGATGAGCGAGGTGAGGTAAGGAGAGGAGGTCTCCGGAAATGGTCTGGAGAAGAGAGGAGGGGATAGGGTCAAGCGGGCAGGTTGTAGGGGCGGCCGGCCGTCACAAGACGCTGAGATTTCATCTGGAGAGAGAGGGAGAAGAGGTCAGAGCACAGGGTAGGGCAGTGTGAGCAGAACCAGCGGTGTCGTTTGACTTAGCAAACGAGGATCGGATGTCGTCGACCTTCTTTTCAAAATGGTTGACGAAGTCATCTGCAGAGAAGGGAGGAGGGGGAGGGGGGAGGAGGATTCAGGAGGGAGGAGAAGGTTGCAAAGAGCTTCCTAGGGTTAGAGGCAGATGCTTGGAATTTAGAGTGGTAGAAAGTGGCTTTAGCAGCAGAGAGAGAGAGGAAAATGTAGAGAGGAGGGAGTGAAAGGATGTCAGGTCCGCAGGGAGGCGAGTTTTCCTCCATTTCCGCTCGGCTGCCCGGAGCCACTGTTTTATGCCACCTTAAGTGACTCACTAACTTTTCTGTCAGTAGTTCAGCAGTCGTCGTTTCTGCAGCTGTCAGCCAACACAAAGGAACAGCCATTTGTTAGAGGTAAATACTTTACTCATTTTTCAGTTTTGTTTCAATCTCCATCACAAGCTAGACGTGTTCTAACAACCTTAACAAAACAACAACAAAACAACAAACAACCTCAGCAAGGAGTTAGGATCTCTTGGTGTAACAGATAATTGTGTTGGGTTGTTAGTCGCTGGTTCATGTCCCAGATGCCCCCCCCAACAAATTTGCGACTTATGTTATTTTTCTTCCCAGGAAATGTGACAGTGATTCCTTGGATAGTTGCCTTGCATCAAGGGGAGGCCATCTCTTCCACTGGAGACAGAATCATCATCCAACAAGGAGGCTTCTTCATAGTGTTTGGCCAGGTATATTGTCACCCCTTTGTCTTGCATATCAATGTACTTAATGCAA
>NW_027037516.1:0-20124 GCF_034236695.1 Oncorhynchus nerka
CTGTCTCTTTAGATCTCTCTGTCTCTCTGTCTCTTTAGATCTCTCTCTCTGTCTCTTTAGATCTCTCTCTCTCTGTGTCTCTTTAGATCTCTCTCTCTCTGTCTCTTTAGATCTCTCTCTCTCTGTCTCTTTAGATCTCTCTCTGTCTCTTTAGATCTCTCTCTGTCTCTTTAGATCTCTCTCTCTCTGTGTCTCTTTAGATCTCTCTCTCTCTGTCTCTTTAGATCTCTCTCTCTCTGTCTCTTTAGATCTCTCTCTCTCTCTGTCTCTTTAGATCTCTCTCTCTGTCTCTTTAGATCTCTCTCTCTCTGTCTCTTTAGATCTCTCTCTCTCTGTCTCTTTAGATCTCTCTCTCTTGTCTCTTTAGATCTCTCTCTCTCGTCTCTTTAGATCTCTCTCTCTCTGTCTCTTTAGATCTCTCTCTCTGTGTCTCTTTAGATCTCTCTCTCTTCTGTCTCTTTAGATCTCTCTCTCTCTCTGTCTCTTTAGATCTCTCTCTCTCTCTGTCTCTTTAGATCTCTCTCTCTCTGTCTCTTTAGATCTCTCTCTCGTCTCTTTAGATCTCTCTCTGTCTCTTTAGATCTCTCTCTCTGTCTCTTTAGATCTCTCTCTCTCTGTCTCTTTAGATCTCTCTCTCTCTCTCTCTTTAGATCTCTCTCTATCTCTTTAGATCTCTCTCTCTGTCTCTTTAGATCACTCTCTCTGTGTCTCTTTAGATCTCTCTCTCTCTTTAGATCTCTCTCTCTCTGTCTCTTTAGATCTCTCTCACTCTTTGATCTCTCTCTCTGTGTCTCTTTAGATCTCTCTCTCTGTGTCTTTGAGATCTCTCTCTCTCTGTCTTTAGATCTCTCTCCTCTCTCTGTCTTTAGATCTCTCTCTCTCTCTGTCTCACACAGATCTCTCTCTCTGTCTCTTTAGATCTCTCTCTCTCTCTTTAGATCTCTCTCTTGTCTCTCTGTCTCTTTAGATCTCTCTCTCTGTCTCTTTTAGATCTCTCTCTCTCTGTCTCTTTAGATCTCTCTTCTCTCTCTCTTTAGATCTCTCTCTAGACTTTCTGTCTTTGCGACTTTCTCTGTCTCTTTAGATCTCTCTCTCGTCTCTTTAGATCTCTCTCTCTGTCTCTTTAGATCCTCTCTGTGTCTCTTGATCTCTCTCTCTCTCTTTAGATCTCTCTCTCTCTTGTCTCTTTGTCTCTCTCTCTCTGTTAGATCTCTCTCTCTCTTTCACTGTCTCTTAGATCTCTCTCTCTTTAGATCTCTCTCTCTCTGTCTCTTTAGATCTCTCTCTCTCTTGTCTCTGTGTCTCTCTCTCTCTGTGTCTCTTTAGATCTCTCTCTTAGATCTCTCTCTGTGTCTCTTTAGATCTCTCTCTGTGTCTCTTTAGATCTCTCTCTCTGATCTCTCTCTTCTCTTAGATCTCTCTCTCTGTGTCTCTCTCTAGATCTCTCTCTCTTAGATCTCTCTGTGTGTCTCTTAGATTCTCTCTCTCTGTTCTTTAGATCTCTCTCTCTCTCTTTAGATCTCTGTCTCTCTGTCTCTTTAGATCTCCACTGTGTCTTTTAGATCTCTCTCTCTTTCTGTGTCTCTTTAGATCTCTCTCTGTGTCTCTTTAGATCTCTCTCTGTCTCTTTAGATCTCTCTCTGTCTCTTTAGATCTCTCTCTCTGTGTCTCTTTAGATCTCTCTCTCTGTCTCTCTGTCTCTAGATCTCTCTCTCTGATCTCTCTCTGTCTCTTTAGATCTCTCTGTCTCTGTCTTTAGATCTCTCTCTAGATCTCTTTAGATCTCTCTCTCTGTCTCTCTTTTAGATCTCTCTCTCTGTCTCTTTAGATCTCTCTCTCTTTAGATCTCTCTCTCTGTCTCTTTAGATCTCTCTCTCTTTAGATCTCTCTCTCTTTAGATCTCTCTCTCTGTCTCTTTAGATCTCTCTCTCTTTAGATCTCTCTCTCTTTAGATCTCTCTCTCTGTCTCTTTAGATCTCTCTCTCTTTAGCTCTCTCTCTCTTTAGATCTCTCTCTCTGTCTCTTTAGATCTCTCTCTCTTTAGCTCTCTCTCTCTTTAGATCTCTCTCTGTCTCTTTAGATCTTTCTCTCTGTCTCTTTAGATCTCTCTCTCTCTCTGTGTCTCTTTAGATCTCTCTCTCTGTGTCTCTTTAGATCTCTCTCTCTTTAGATCTCTCTCTCTTTAGATCTCTCTCTCTTTAGATCTCTCTCTCTGTCTCTTTAGATCTCTCTCAGCTCTATGGATCTCCTGCTGTTACCTCTATATATTACTGTCAATTTATTGATCAATGTGTCAATCACAATGTTCTCAATCTGTCGCCCAACTTTTATTTATCCCTCTCGCTCCATCTCTCTTTCGCTCCATCTCTCTCTCGCTCCATCTCTCTTTCGCTCCATCTCTCTCTCGCTCCATCTCTCTCTCGCTCCATCTCTCTCTCTCGCTCCATCTCTCTCTCTCTCCATCTCTTTATCTCGCTCCATCTCTCTCTCTCTCGCTCCATCTCTCTCTCTCTCTCTCTCTCGCTCCATCTCTCTCTCTTCTCGATCCATCTCTCTCTGTCTCTCTTCGCTCCATCTCTCTCTCTCTCGCTCCATCTCTCTCTCTCTCGCTCCATCTCTCTTCTCTCGCTGTCTCTCTTAGATCTCTCGCTCCATCTGTCTCTCTCTTCGCTCCTCTCTCTCTCGCTGTCTCTCTCTCTCTCGCTCCCTCTCTCTCTCTCTCTCTGTCTCCCTCTCTCTCTCTCTCTCGCTCCATCTCTCTCTCTCTCTCGCCCATCTCTGTCTCTCTTTCCATCTTCTCTCGCCCATCTCTCTCTGTCTCTCTCGCTCCATCTCTCTCTCTCTCTCTCGCTCCATCTCTCTCTCTCTCGCTCTCTCTCTGTCTCTCTAGCTCCATCTCTCTTCTCTCTCTCGCTCCATCTCTCTCGCTCCATCTCTCTCTCTCTTCGCCCATCTCGCTCCCATCTCTCGCTCTCTCGCCCCGCCCTCTCTCTCTCTCTCGCTTCCATCTCTCTCTCGCTCTCTCTCTCGTCGCTCCATCTCTCTCTCGCTCCATCTCTCTCTCTCTCGCTCCATCTTCTCTCTCTCTCGCTCCATCTCTCTCTCTCTCTCGCTCCATCTCTCTCTCTCTCTCCATCTCTCTCTCTCGCTCCATCTCTCTCTCGCTCCATCTCTCTCTCGCTCCATCTCTCTCTCTCTCGCTCCATCTCTCTCTCTCTCTCTCTCTCTCTCTCGCTCCATCTCTCTCTCTCTCTCTCGCCTCCATCTCTCTCTCTCTCTCTCCATCACTCTCCATCACTCTTCTCTCTCGCTCCATCTCTCTCTCTCTCGCTCCATCTCTCGCTCCATCTCTCGCTCCATCTCTCTCGCCCATCTCTCTTCGCCCATCTCTCTCTCTTCGCCCATCTCTCGCTCTCTCGCTCCATCTCTCGCCCGCCTCCATCTCTCGCTCGCTCCATCTCTCGCTTCTCGCTCCATCTCTCTCCATCTCTCCATCTCGCTCTCGCCTCCATCTCTCTCTCTCTCTCGCCCATCTCTCTCCTCTCTCGCTCCCATCTCTCTCGCTCCATCTCTCTCTCTCTCTCTCTCGCTCCATCTCTCTCTCTCTCTCTCCCTCTCTCTCTCTCTCTCTCCATCCATCTCTCTCTCTCTCTCTCGCTCCATCTCTCTCTCTCTCGCTCCATCTCTCTCTCTCTCTCTCGCTCCATCTCTCTCTCTCTCTCTCGCTCCATCTCTCTCTCTCTCTCTCGCTCCATCTCTCTCTCTCTTCCATCTCTCTCTCGCTCCATCGCTCCATCTCTCTCTCTCGCTCCATCTCTCTCTCTCTCGCTCCATCTCTCTCTCTCGCTCCATCTCTCTCTCGCTCCATCTCTCTCTCGCTCCATCTCTCTCTCTCTCTCTCGCTCCATCTCTCTCTCTCTCTCTCGCTCCATCTCTCTCTCTCTCAGGGTGCGAGGGATGGAGAGGTGGGGGAGGAGATTAGGGAGAAACCAAAGGCCTCATTTGAAGGAGAGAAACTCAAGGAGATGGGAGAGGGTGACGTCATCAGTGATGTCATCAACCCCAACGGGCTCCCTGTGCAGAACGGCCTGGACGTGGATGGCAAGGAGTACAGGTAAACACACACACACACACCTACCTCTTCTGTGTACACTGAGTGTACAGGACATTAGGGACACCTGCTCTTTCCATGACACACTGACCAGGTGAATCCAGGTGAAAGCAATGACCCCTTATTGATGTCACTTTGTTAAATCCACTTCAATTAGTGTAGATGAAGGGGAGAAAACCGGTTATAGAAGGATTTTTAAGCCTTGAGACAATTAAGACATGGATTGTGTATGTGTGCCATTCATGGGGTGAATGGGAAAGACACAAGATGTAGGTGCCTTTGAACAGGATGTGGTAGTAGGTGCCAGGCGCACCGGTTTGTGTCTAGAACTCAACCCTGCTGGGTTTTTCACGTTCAACAGTTTTCTGTGTGTATCAAGAATGGTCCACCACCCAAAGGACATCGCCAACTTGACACAACTGTGGGAAGCATTTCAATCAACGTGGGCCAGTGTCCCTGTGAAACGCTTTGGGACACTTTGTAGAGTCCACGCCCTGACAACTTGAGGCTGTTCTGAGAGGTGCTACTCTGTATTAGGAAGGTGTTGTTAATGTTTGGTGTACTCAGTGTGTACATATGCACACGGATGGTTAACCATGTTTCCCTCCTCTCTCCCCCGCCCCTCCTCTCTTCCCCGTCCCTCCTCTCATCCTCTCTTCCTTGTCCCTCCTCTCATCCTCTCATCCCCCGTCCCTCCTCTCATCCCCCGTCCCTCCTCTCATCCCCCGTCCCTCCTCTCATCCCCCGTCCCTCCTCTCATCCCCGTCCCTCTCCATCCCCCGTCCCTCCTCTCGTCCCTCCTTCATCCCCCGTCTCCTTCTCATCCCCCCGTCCCTCCTCTCTCCCCCGTCCCTCCTCTTTCCCCCACCCCCCTGTTCTCTCTCTCCAGTCGTCAAGGCCAGATACTGCCCGCGGGGCCAGACACTGACCTAATAGGAGGGGAGGGTATGGTCTCCATGGGAGGTGGTGGTGGTCCCAAACCCCAAGAGGTCTTCTCTGGGGTGGAACATGGTGTTACCATGGATACCATGCAGTCTGTGATGGAGCCGTTGCAGTTTGGCTACAACTCCCAGATGACCATGGACTCTCAGCCCACCATGGGCCTGTTCGACTACAGCAACCAACAACAGGTGTGTGTGTGATGACCACCATGGACCCCTCTACTACAGCAACCAGCAGAGGTGTATGTGTCTATATACTAAGTGTGTGACTGTGAGCATAACGTGTGTGACTGTGAGCATAACGTGTGTGTCATGTGACCTGTGTGTGTCGTGTGACCTGTGTGTGACCGGTGTGTGTGTGTGTGTGTGTGTGTGACCGGTGTGTGTCGTGTGACCGGTGTGTGTCGTGTGACCGGTGTGTGTGTGTCGTGTGACCGGTGTGTGTGTGTCGTGTGACCGGTGTGTGTGTGTCGTGACCGGTGTGTGTGTGTCAGACCGTGTGTGTGTCGTGACCGTGTGTGTGTGTCAGTGACCGGTTTGTGGTGACCGTGTGTGTGTCAGACTGGTTTGTGTGTGACTGTGTGTGTGTGACCGTGTGTGTGTGTGACCGTGTGTGTGTGTGGACCGGTGTGTGTGTGTGACCGGTGTGTGACCGTGTGTGACCGTGTGTGTGTGTGTGTGTGTGTGACCGGTGTGTGTGTGTGTGTGTGACCGGTGTGTGTGTGTGTGTGACCGTGTGTGTGTGTGTGTGACCGGTGTGTGTGTGTGTGACCGGTGTGTGTGTGTGTGACCGGTGTGTGTGTGTGTGACCGGTGTGTGTGTGTGTGTGTGACCGGTGTGTGTGACCGGTGTGTGTGTGTGTGTGTGTGACCGGTGTGTGTGTGTGTGTGACCGGTGTGTGTGTGTGACCGTGTGTGTGTGTGTGACCGTGTGTGTGTGTGTGACCGTGTGTGTGTGTGTGACCGTGTGTGTGTGTGTGTGTGTGTGACCGGTGTGTGTGTGTGTGACCGTGTGTGTGTGTGTGACTGTGTGACTGTGTGTGTGTGACCGGTGTGTGTGTGTGGACTGTGTGTGTGTGTGACTGTGTGTGTGTGACCGGTGTGTGTGTGTGACCGGTGTGTGTGTGTGTGTGTGACCGGTGTGTGTGTGTGTGACCGGTGTGTGTGTGTGTGTGTGACCTGTGTGTGTGACCGGTGTGTGTGTGTGACTGGTGTGTGTGTGTGACCGGTGTGTGTGTGTGACCGGTGTGTGTGTGTGACCGGTGTGTGTGTGACCGGTGTGTGTGTGTGACCGGTGTGTGTGTGTCGTGTGTGTGTGACCGGTGTGTGTGTGTCGTGTGTGTGACCGGTGTGTGTGTGTCGTGTGTGACCGGTGTGTGTGTGTCGTGTGTGACCGGTGTGTGTGTGTCGTGTGTGACCGGTGTGTGTGTGTCGTGTGTGACCGGTGTGTGTGTGTCGTGTGTGACCGGTGTGTGTGTGTCGTGTGACCGGTGTGTGTGTGTGTCTGTGTGACCGGTGTGTGTGTGACCGGTGTGTGTGTGTGTGACCGGTGTGTGACCGGTGTGTGTGTGTGTGACCGGTGTGTGTGTGTGTGACCGGTGTGTGTGTGTGTGACCGGTGTGTGTGTGTGTGTGTGACCGTGTGTGTGTGTGCGTGTGTGTGTGTGACCGTGTGTGTGTGTGTGTGTGACCGGTGTGTGTGTGTGTGTGACCGGTGTGTGTGTGTGTGTGACCGGTGTGTGTGTGTGTGTGACCGGTGTGTGTGTGTGTGTGTGTGACCTGTGTGTGTGACCGGTGTGTGTGTGTGACTGGTGTGTGTGTGTGATGTGTGTGTGTGACCGTGTGTGTGTGTGACCGGTGTGTGTGTGTGACCGGTGTGTGTGTGTGACCGTGTGTGTGTGTCGTGTGACCGGTGTGTGTGTGTCGTGTGTGTGACCGTGTGTGTGTCGTGTGTGACCGGTGTGTGTGGTCGTGTGTGACCGGTGTGTGTGTCGTGTGTGACCGGTGTGTGTCAGACCGTGTGTGTCGTGTGTGACCGTGTGTGTGTGTGTCGTGTGTGACCGGTGTGTGTGTGTGTGTGTGTGTGTGTGTGTGTGACCGGTGTGTGTGTGACCGGTGTGTGTGTGTCGTGTGACCGGTGTGTGTGTGTGTCTGTGTGACCGGTGTGTGTGTGACCGGTGTGTGTGTGTGTGACCGGTGTGTGTGTGTGACCGGTGTGTGTGTGTGACCGGTGTGTGTGTGTGACCGGTGTGTGTGTGTGTGTGACGTGTGTGTGTGACGTGTGTGTGTGTGTGTGTGTGACCGGTGTGTGTGTGTGTGTGTGTGACCGGTGTGTGTGTGTGTGTGTGTGTGTGTGTGACCGGTGTGTGTGTGACCGTGTGTGTGTGTGTGTGACCGGTGTGTGTGTGTGTCTGTGTGACCGGTGTGTGTGTGTCTGTGTGTGACCGGTGTGTGTGTGTGTGTGACCGGTGTGTGTGTGTGACTGTGTGTGTGTGACCGGTGTGTGTGTCGTGACCGTGTGTGTGTGGACCGTGTGTGTGTGTGACCGTGTGTGTGTGTGACCGTGTGTGTGTGTGTGTGACGGTGTGTGTGTGTGTGTGTGTGTGTGTGTGTGTGTGTGTGACCGGTGTGTGTGTGTGTGTGTACGTGTGTGTGTGACGTGTGTGTGTGTGACCGTGTGTGTGTGTGTGTGTGTGTGACCGGTGTGTGTGTGTGACCGGTGTGTGTGTGTGACTGTGTGTGTGTGTGTGTGTGTGTGGACTGTGTGTGTGTGTGTGACCGGTGTGTGTGTGTGTGACCGGTGTGTGTGTGTGTGACCGGTGTGTGTGTGTGTGACGTGTGTGTGTGTGTGTGACCGGTGTGTGTGTGTGTGTGACCGGTGTGTGTGTGTGTGTGTGACCGGTGTGTGTGTGTGTGTGTGTGGACCGGGTGTGTGTGTGTGTGTGTGTGACCGGTGTGTGTGTGACCGGTGTGTCAGACCGGTGTGTGTGTGTGTGACCGTGTGTGTGTGTCAGACCGTGTGACCGTGTGTGTGTCGACTGCCCGGTGTGTGTCAGTGTGACCGGTGTGTGTCAGACCGGGGTGTGTCGTGTGACTGTGTGTGTGTGTGTGTGACCGTGTGTGTGGACCGGTGTGTGTGTGTTGTGTGACCGGTGTGTGTGACCGGTGTGTGTGTGTGTGTGTGTCGTGTGACTGTGTGTGTGTGTGTGTCAGACGGCCATGTGACCTGTGTGTGTGTGTGTGTGTGTATGTGACCTGTGAGTACAGTGCCTTCGGAAAGTATTCAGACCCCTTGACTTTTTCAACATTTTATTTTACAGCCTTGTTCTAATATGGGTTAAATAAATAAAAATATCATCAATCTAAACACAATACCCCATAATGACAAATGTCATTGCAAATGTATAATAAAAATTTTAAAACATACTTTATTTACATAAGTATTCAGACCTTTGATATGAGAATTGAAATTGAGCTCAGGTACATCCTGTTTCCATTGATCATCCTTGAGATATTTCTACAACTTGATTGGAGTCCACCTGTGGTAAATGGTTTGGACATGATTTGGAAAGGCACACACCTGTCTATATAAAGTCCCACAGTTGACAGTGCATGTCAGAGCAAAAACCAAGACATGAGGTCAAAGGAATTATCTGTAGCGCTCTGAGACAGGATTGTGTCGAGGCACAGATCTGGGAAACGTTACCAAAAAATGTCTGCAGCATTGAAGGTCCCCAAGAACACAGTGGCCGCTTCATGTTTAAATGGAAGAAGTTTGGAACCACCAAGACTCTTCCTAGAACTGGCCACAGCAGGGACTGGGAGAATGTTTTTCAGCGGCAGGGACTGGGAGAATGTTTTTCAGCGGCAGGGACTGGGAGAATGTTTTTCAGCGTCAGCGACTGGGAGAATGTTTTTCAGCGGCAGGGACTGGGAGAATGTTTTTCAGCGGCAGGGACTGGGAGAATGTTTTTCAGCGGCAGGGACTGGGAGAATGATTTTCAGCGGCAGGGACTGGGAGAATGTTTTTATGCGGCAGGGACTGGGAGAATGTTTTTCAGCGTCAGCGACTGGGAGAATGATTTTCAGACTGCAGGGACTGGGAGAATGTTTTTTCAGCGGCAGGGACTGGGAGAATGTTTTTCAGCGGCAGGGACTGGGAGAATGTTTTTCAGCGGCAGGGACTGGGAGAATGTTTTTCAGCGGCAGGGACTGGGAGAATGTTTTTCAGCGGCAGGACTGGGAGAATGTTTCAGCCGGGGCAGGACTGGAGAATGTTTTTCAGCGTCAGGGACTGGGAGAATGATTTTCAGCGTCAGGGACTGGGAGAATGTTTTTATGCGGCAGGGACTGGGAGAATGTTTTTCAGCGTCAGCGACTGGGAGAATGATTTTCAGCGTCAGGGACTGGGAGAATGTTTTTCAGCGGCAGGGACTGGGAGAATGTTTTTCAGCGTCAGCGACTGGGAGAATGTTTTTCAGCGTCAGCGACTGGGAGAATGATTTTCAGCGTCAGGGACTGGGAGAATGTTTTTCAGCGGCAGGGACTGGGAGAATGTTTTTCAGCGGCAGGGACTGGGAGAATGTTTTTCAGCGGCAGGGACTGGGAGAATGTTTTTCAGCGTCAGCGACTGGGAGAATGTTTTTCAGCGGCAGGGACTGGGAGAATGTTTTTCAGCGGCAGGGACTGGGAGAATGTTTTTCAGCGGCAGGGACTGGGAGAATGTTTTTCAGCGGCAGGGACTGGGAGAATGATTTTCAGCGTCAGGGACTGGGAGAATGTTTTTATGCGGCAGGGACTGGGAGAATGTTTTTCAGCGTCAGCGACTGGGAGAATGATTTTCAGCGTCAGGGACTGGGAGAATGTTTTTCAGCGGCAGGGACTGGGAGAATGTTTTTCAGCGTCAGCGACTGGGAGAATGTTTTTCAGCGTCAGCGACTGGGAGAATGATTTTCAGCGTCAGGGACTGGGAGAATGTTTTTCAGCGGCAGGGACTGGGAGAATGTTTTTCAGCGGCAGGGACTGGGAGAATGTTTTTCAGCGGCAGGGACTGGGAGAATGTTTTTCAGCGGCAGGGACTGGGAGAATGTTTTTCAGCGGCAGGGACTGGGAGAATGTTTTTCAGCGGCAGGGACTGGGAGAATGTTTTTCAGCGGCAGGGGCTGGGAAACTAGTCAGGATCGAGGCAAAGATGAACGGAACAAAGTACAGAGGGATCCTTGATGAAAACCTGCTCAGGACCTCAGACTGGGGCAGAGGTTCACCTTCCAACAGGACAATGACCCTTAGCACACAGCGAAGACAATGCAGCAGTGACTTCAGGACAAGTCTCTGAATGTCATTGAGTGACCCAGCCAGAGCCTGGACATGAACCAGATCGAACATCTCTGGAGAGATCTGAAAATAGCTGTGCAGCAACGCTCCCCATCCAACCTGACAGAGCTTGAGAGGATCTGCAGAGAAGAATGGAAGAAACTCCCCAAATACAGGTGTGCCAAGCTTGTAGCGTCATACCCAAGAACACTCAAGGTTGTAATCACTGCCAAAGGTGCTTCAACAAAGTACTGAATAAAGGGTCTGGGGTCTGAATACTTATGTAAATATGATATTAGATTTCAATTTTTTTTTTTTTAAATAAATTGGCATTTTTATAAACCTGTTTTTGCTTTCTCATTATGGGGTATTGTGTGTAGATTGGTGAAAAAAAACAATTTCATCCATTTTAGAATAAGGCTGTAACGTGGAAAACTCAAGGGGTCTGAATACCTTCCGAAGGCACCGTATATAATATAACCTGTATATAATATAACCTCTGTGTGTGTAATATAACCTGTGTGTGTGTGTAATATAACCTGTGTGTGTAATATAACCTGTGTGTGTAATATAACCTGTGTGTATAATATAACCTGTGTGTGTGTGTAATATAACCTGTGTGTGTAATATAACCTGTGTGTGTGTAATATAACCTGTGTGTGTGTAATATAACCTGTGTGTGTGTAATATAACCTGTGTGTGTTTAATATAACCTGTGTGTGTGTGTAATATAACCTGTGTGTGTGTGTAATATAACCTGTGTGTGTGTGTGTAATATAACCTGTGTGTGTAATATAACCTGTGTGTGTGTGTGTGTAATATAACCTGTGTGTGTGTGTAATATAACCTGTGTGTGTGTGTAATATAACCTGTGTGTGTAATATAACCTGTGTGTGTAATTTAACCTGTGTGTGTAATATAACCTGTGTGTGTGTGTAATTTAACCTGTGTGTGTGTGTAATATAACCTGTGTGTGTGTGTAATATAACCTGTGTGTGTGTATAATATAACCTGTGTGTGTAATATAACCTGTGTGTGTGTGTAATATAACCTGTGTGTATAATATAACCTGTGTGTGTGTGTAATATAACCTGTGTGTGTGTGTAATATAACCTGTGTGTGTGTGTAATATAACCTGTGTGTGTGTGTAATATAACCTGTGTGTGTGTGTAATTTAACCTGTGTGTGTGTATAATATAACCTGTGTGTGTGTATAATATAACCTGTGTGTGTGTAATATAACCTGTGTGTGTAATTTAACCTGTGTGTGTGTATATAATATAACCTGTGTGTGTGTGTGTATAATATAACCTGTGTGTGTAATATAACCTGTGTGTGTGTATAATATAACCTGTGTGTGTAATATAACCTGTGTGTGTAATATAACCTGTGTGTGTGTATAATATAACCTGTGTGTGTAATATAACCTGTGTGTGTAATACAACCTGTGTGTGTATAATACAACCTGTGTGTGTGTAATATAACCTGTGTGTATAATACAACCTGTGTGTGTGTGTAATATAACCTGTGTGTATAATACAACCTGTGTGTGTATAATACAACCTGTGTGTGTATAATATAACCTGTGTGTGTATAATATAACCTGTGTGTAATACAACCTGTGTGTGTATAATATAACCTGTGTGTGTAATATAACCTGTGTGTAATATAACCTGTGTGTGTGTGTAATATAACCTGTGTGTGTAATATAACCTGTGTGTGTGTGTAATATAACCTGTGTGTATAATATAACCTGTGTGTGTATAATATAACCTGTGTGTGTAATATAACCTGTGTGTGTATAATATAACCTGTGTGTGTAATATAACCTGTGTGTGTGTAATATAACCTGTGTGTATAATATAACCTGTGTGTGTATAATATAACCTGTGTGTGTATAATATAACCTGTGTGTGTGTAATATAACCTGTGTGTATAATATAACCTGTGTGTGTAATATAACCTGTGTGTGTGTAATATAACCTGTGTGTGTAATATAACCTGTGTGTGTATAATATAACCTGTGTGTATAATATAACCTGTGTGTGTGTAATATAACCTGTGTGTGTGATATAACCTGTGTGTGTGATATAACCTGTGTGTGTGATATAACGTGTGTGTGTGTATGATATAACGTGTGTGTGTGTATGATATAACCTGTGTGTAATGTAACCTGTGTGTGTGTAATATAACCTGTGTGTATAATACAACCTGTGTGTGTTTAATATAACCTGTGTGTGTAATATAACCTGTGTGTGTGTGTATAATACAACCTGTGTGTGTTTAATATAACCTGTGTGTGTGTGTGTAATATAACCTGTGTGTGTGTGTAATATAACCTGTGTGTGTGTGTGTAATATAACCTGTGTGTGTGTGTAATATAACCTGTGTGTGTGTGTAATATAACCTGTGTGTGTGTGTAATATAACCTGTGTGTGTGTGTAATATAACCTGTGTGTGTGTGTAATATAACCTGTGTGTGTGTGTATAATACAACCTGTGTGTGTATAATACAACCTGTGTGTGTTTAATATAACCTGTGTGTGTGTGTGTGTAATATAACCTGTGTGTGTGTGTAATATAACCTGTGTGTGTGTGTGTAATATAACCTGTGTGTGTGTGTAATATAACCTGTGTGTGTGTGTAATATAACCTGTGTGTGTGTGTAATATAACCTGTGTGTGTGTGTAATATAACCTGTGTGTGTGTGTAATATAACCTGTGTGTGTGTGTAATATAACCTGTGTGTGTAATATAACCTGTGTGTGTGTGATATAACCTGTGTGTGTAATATAACCTGTGTGTGTGTAATATAACCTGTGTGTGTATAATATAACCTGTGTGTGTGATATAACCTGTGTGTGTGTGTGTAATATAACCTGTGTGTGTGTGTAATATAACCTGTGTGTGTAATATAACCTGTGTGTGTGTGTAATATAACCTGTGTGTGTGTGTGATATAACCTGTGTGTGTGTGTGATATAACCTGTGTGTGTAATATAACCCGTGTGTGTGTGATATAACTTGTGTGTGTGATATAACCTGTGTGTGATATAACCTGTAATATAACCTGTGTGTGTGTGTAATATAACCTGTGTGTGTGTGTAATATAACCTGTGTGTGTGTGTAATATAACCTGTGTGTGTAATATAACCTGTGTGTGTGTGTAATATAACCTGTGTGTGTGTGTAATATAACCTGTGTGTATAATATAACCTGTGTGTGTGATATAACCTGTGTGTGTGTGTAATATAACCTGTGTGTGTGTGTAATATAACCTGTGTGTGTGTATGATATAACCTGTGTGTGTGTGTATGATATAACCTGTGTGTGTAATATAACCTGTGTGTGTGTGTAATATAACCTGTGTGTGTGTATGATATAACCTGTGTGTGTGTGTATAATATAACCTGTGTGTGTGATATAACCTGTGTGTGTAATATAACCTGTGTGTGTGTAATATAACCTGTGTGTGTGTAATATAACCTGTGTGTGTGTGTAATATAACCTGTGTGTGTGTGTATGAAATAACCTGTGTGTGTGTGATATAACCTGTGTGTGTGTAATATAACCTGTGTGTGTGTGTAATATAACCTGTGTGTGTGTGTGATATAACCTGTGTGTGTAATATAACCCGTGTGTGTGTGATATAACTTGTGTGTGTAATATAACCTGTGTGTGTGTGTAATATAACCTGTGTGTGTGTGTAATATAACCTGTGTGTGTAATATAACCTGTGTGTGTAATATAACCTGTGTGTGTAATATAACCTGTGTGTGTGATATAACCTGTGTGTGTGTGTAATATAACCTGTGTGTGTGTGTAATATAACCTGTGTGTGTGTATGATATAACCTGTGTGTGTGTGTATGATATAACCTGTGTGTGTGTGATATAACCTGTGTGTGTAATATAACCTGTGTGTGTGTAATATAACCTGTGTGTGTAATATAACCTGTGTGTGTAATATAACCTGTGTGTGTGTGTAATATAACCTGTGTGTGTGTGTATGAAATAACCTGTGTGTGTGTGATATAACCTGTGTGTGTGTAATATAACCTGTGTGTGTGTGTAATATAACCTGTGTGTGTGTAATATAACCTGTGTGTGTGTGTAATATAACCTGTGTGTGTAATATAACCTGTGTGTGTGTGTAATATAACCTGTGTGTGTGTGTAATATAACCTGTGTGTGTGTGTAATATAACCTGTGTGTGTGTAATATAACCTGTGTGTGTGTAATATAACCTGTGTGTGTGTGTAATATAACCTGTGTGTGTATAATATAACCTGTGTGTGTAATATAACCTGTGTGTGTAATATAACCTGTGTGTAATATAACCTGTGTGTAATATAACCTGTGTGTGTGTAATATAACCTGTGTGTAATATAACCTGTGTGTGTAATATAACCTGTGTGTGTAATATAACCTGTGTGTGTGTGATATAACCTGTGTGTGTGTGATATAACCTGTGTGTGTGTAATATAACCTGTGTGTGTGTGATATAACCTGTGTGTGTGTGATATAACCTGTGTGTGTGTGATATAACCTGTGTGTGTGTAATATAACCTGTGTGTGTGTGTAATATAACCTGTGTGTATAATATAACCTGTGTGTGTATAATGTAACCTGTGTGTGTGTGTGTGTGTGTGTGTGTGTAATATAACCTGTGTGTGTATAATATAACCTGTGTGTGTGTAATGTAACCTGTGTGTGTGTGTGTGTAATGTAACCTGTGTGTGTATAATATAACCTGTGTGTGTGTAATATAACCTGTCTGTGTATAATATAACCTGTGTGTGTATAATATAACCTGTGTGTGTATAATATAACCTGTGTGTGTGTATGATATAACCTGTGTTTGTGTGATATAACCTGTGTGTGTGTGATATAACCTGTGTGTGTAATATAACCTGTGTGTGTATAATATAACCTGTGTGTGTGTAATATAACCTGTGTGTGTGATATAACCTGTGTGTGTGATATAACCTGTGTGTGTAATATAACCTGTGTATAGGTGTACCAGAGACCCAGTGCTCTAGCAGCCCAACAGCAGCAGTATGCCTTGGCAGCAGCACAGCAATCTCACATTGGTAAGAGACAGAGAGAGTGTCTGTGTGAGTTGTTTTGCAGGTGAAAGACATTTTTGGGTGATGTTATTCAGCGATGAAAAGTTGTTCTTGGACTAGCTGTGTATCTTATGTCTGGCACAATTAGCATATAAACGTGTAACCGATAGTTATGGGTGAAGATAAATAAATAAAATACTTATCTGTTTAAACAGTTAGGACTTAATTAAATTTAGAACAATAGTGCTGAATAATTGTGGGTGGTCTCCCCTCAGAGAGTCAAATCAGACACGGAGTACAACATATACAATGTTTTGGAAAGATTTCAGACCCTCTTTACACATTTTGTTACGTTTAGAGATTTTAGTGACCAAAATGATCACGGTTATCAGTATTATTGAAACGTTAAAGTACTGATAAACGGAAACAATTTCACCGTTTATATTGAAAACCAACAAACGACAAAATCAAATTAGCAGCGCTAATGCACTTTGTGTTTTGTTGTTGAATGTTCTGTAGACAGGGTGATTATCTTTGATTTAAGTTTCCCTCGGCACTCTTGTAAAACCCCAAAATTACTTGACCACACTTCAGATTTGGGACCTTTATATAGACAGGTGTGTGCCTTTAAAAGAAAATCATGTCAATCAGTTGAATTTGGACTGGACTTGTAGACAAACATGGCACCAATAATTACTTTCATTACACCAGATGCATGTCCTTGAAATGTATGCCTCCGCACACAGATTATAGATCATTTAGTAGCTAATGGCAGCCTGCAGTACCCGGTTGGCTGTCAGCTTCTGCCTAATGAGAGGCGGCAGCAGTGAGCTAGCTGGAGTAGCTCAAACTGTGTTTAGTCTCCATGAGACGCTGTCTTAACCTCACTGGGCTAAAAATGCCCTAATTGAGTCTTCATCTGAATGATGGATGTCACGTGATCAATGGCTTTGTCAATATACAGTCATTTGTACACTCACAAATTGCTGCCGCCTGGTATTGTGACGCCATAATTTCCATGGTAACATTAGAATGTTCGTTCAAATGATGTTAACTGATGTTGCTCATGCAATTAAAATAAATGTTTTGACAGTTGAGCTGAATCGGCAAATCATTGCACATATTTTTACTTCCTGCTTTGTTGCTATGGGTACACTCACAATGGCCACCAGTCCCACCCATTATGTCATCATTGACTTGAATGTGGATGGCTGTCGCACTCCTTGTCTTTCAATGGCAGCACAGGCAGACAGGAGCGGAGGAGAAAATGTCTGGCTGGCCAATTACCGTCAACCAAAAACATTCCACGACCGTCGGGCAGCTCTAGTCTCTGTTTCTCTGTGATCTTTATGTACGTGTCTTTTCAGGTTTGGCTCAAGCGTTTGTTTCCAACCCTTACATCATCAGTACCGGTCCGTCTGGAACCGACCCCTACGCTGCTGGACTGGCAGCTGCTGCAACACTGGGTAAGACACACACACACCTGCCCTTTTGTTATTTCATATCCCTGTACTATGGAATATGATGACAGTCCAGCATGCATCCATTTTTTTCTACATGGCTGGTCCCAGAATCTAACCTGCTGTCTTGACTTGGCAACCTCCATCCTGTACCAACTAACTTGTGTGTGTGTGTTCAGGCCTTGAGTGATGCCTCCTCAGTACTACGGGGTGACTCCCTGGGAGTGTATCCAGCCAATCTGTTCCAGCAACAGGCTGCGGCCGCCAACAACTCAGCCAATCAACAGGCTCAAGGACAGAACCAACAACAGGTCAGTGGCGTCCTATTGGCTAGACCGCTCCTCATTAGGTAAAGCTACTGTCTGACTTTTTTGTTGTTGCTTCAGTGCTCAGCGCTTTATGGTTGTGAGATTTACCACAAGCCCAGAGAAGTTATGGCCTCATGCACCTCCTAATGTCAGTGTGTGTTCATGGCGTTTTACTAAGAACAACACCTTAGTGGGTTAAACCAGCCCTCCGCTACTCAGCCTTTCCCATTGGCTCAGTCTCAGACCCTTCTGCCCTCCTATTGGCTAACCTTTATGTAACTCTAGGTGATGCGTGGGGGTGGTAACCAGCGACCCCTGACCCCTAGCCAAGGTCAACAGGGTCAGCAGAACGACCAGCTGATCGCCGCCGCAGCAGTCAACTCAGCTCTCGCCTTCGGACAGGGGCTGGCTGCCGGCGTGCCTGGTGAGCAAGACATTTACTAACACACACACACACACACACACACACACACACACACACACACCCCACCTGGTGAGCAAGACATTTACTAACACACACACACACCCCGCCCGGTGAGCAAGACATTTACTAACACACACACACACACACACCCCACCTGGTGAGCAAGACATTTACTAACACACACACACACACGCACCTCGCCTGGTGAGCAAGACATTTACTAACACACACACACACACACCCCGCCTGGTGAGCAAGACATTTACTAACACACACACACACACCCCGCCTGGTGAGCAAGACACACGCGCACACACACAGACAGATTAACCCATGAGTTCCTCTCTGCAGGCTATCCCATGCTGGCTCCAGCTGCTTACTATGACCAGACGGGGGCGCTAGTGGTCAACACCGGATCTAGGGGCGGACCCGTACGCCTCATGACCCCCGCAGGCTCAGTTATTATCTCTCCCTCCGCTGCACAAGCAGGTAACACACTCCTTCATTTACACTATCACTCTGTCACCCTAATACAGTATCTCTGTCACTCTGTCACCCTAATACAGTATCTCTGTCACTCTGTCACCCTAATACAGTATCTCTGTCACTCTGTCACCCTAATACAGTATCTCTGTCACTCTGTCACCCTAATACAGTATCTCTGTCACTCAGTCACCCTAATACAGTATCTCTGTCACTCAGTCACCCTAATACGGTATCTCTGTCACTCAGTCACCCTAATACGGTATCTCTGTCACCCTAATACGGTATCTCTGTCACCCTAATACGGTATCTCTGTCACCCTAATACGGTATCTCTGTCACCCTAATACAGTATCTCTGTCACCCTAATACAGTATCTCTGTCACTCAGTCACTCTAATACGGTATCTCAGTCACCCTAATACAGTATCTCTGTCACTCAGTCACTCTAATACAATATCTCTGTCACTCAGTCACCCTAATACAGTATCTCTGTCACTCTAATACAGTATCTCTGTCACTCAGTCACCCTAATACAGTATCTCTGTCACTCAGTCACCCTAATACAGTATCTCTGTCACTCTGTCACCCTAATACAGTATCTCTGTCACTCAGTCACCCTAATACAGTATCTCTGTCACTCTGTCACCCTAATACAGTATCTCTGTCACTCTGTCACCCTAATACAGTATCTCTGTCACTCTGTCACCCTAATACAGTATCTCTGTCACTCTGTCACCCTAATACAGTATCTCTGTCACTCTGTCACCCTAATACAGTATCTCTGTCACTCTGTCACCCTAATACAGTATCTCTGTCACTCAGTCACCCTAATACAGTATCTCTGTCACTCAGTCACCCTAATACGGTATCTCTGTCACTCAGTCACCCTAATACGGTATCTCTGTCACCCTAATACGGTATCTCTGTCACCCTAATACGGTATCTCTGTCACCCTAATACAGTATCTCTGTCACCCTAATACAGTATCTCTGTCACTCAGTCACTCTAATACGGTATCTCAGTCACCCTAATACAGTATCTCTGTCACTCAGTCACTCTAATACAATATCTCTGTCACTCAGTCACCCTAATACAGTATCTCTGTCACTCTAATACAGTATCTCTGTCACTCAGTCACCCTAATACAGTATCTCTGTCACTCAGTCACCCTAATACAGTATCTCTGTCACTCTGTCACCCTAATACAGTATCTCTGTCACTCTGTCACCCTAATACAGTATCTCTGTCACTCTGTCACCCCTAATACAGTATCTCTGTCACTCTGTCACCCTAATACAGTATCTCTGTCACTCTGTCACCCTAATACAGTATCTCTGTCACTCTGTCACCCTAATACAGTATCTCTGTCACTCTGTCACCCTAATACAGTATCTCTGTCACTCTGTCACCCTAATACAGTATCTCTGTCACTCTGTCACCCTAATACGGTATCTCTGTCACTCAGTCACCCTAATACGGTATCTCTGTCACTCAGTCACCCTAATACGGTATCTCTGTCACTCAGTCACCCTAATACGGTATCTCTGTCACTCAGTCACCCTAATACGGTATCTCTGTCACCCTAATACGGTATCTCTGTCACTCAGTCACTCTAATACGGTATCTCAGTCACCCTAATACAGTATCTCTGTCACTCAGTCACTCTAATACAATATCTCTGTCACTCAGTCACCCTAATACAGTATCTCTGTCACTCAGTCACCCTAATACAGTATCTCTGTCACTCTAATACAGTATCTCTGTCACTCAGTCACCCGTAATACAGTATCTCTGTCACTCTAATATAGTATCTCTGTCACTCAGTCACTCTAATATAGTATCTCTGTCACTCAGTCACTCTAATATAGTATCTCTCATCACTTGTATCAGCCCACCAAACTCACTTATGACAATTTATTTCTCTCTGCTCTCTCCTTCCCTCTCTCCTTCCCTCTCTCCTTCCCTCTCTCCTTCCCTCTCTCCTACCCTCTCTCCTACCCTCTCTCCTACCCTCCTAC
>NW_027037517.1:0-20126 GCF_034236695.1 Oncorhynchus nerka
TATAGATGGGCAGGGTATACAGGCTGTCACGCTGTTTGTCTAATAGACATAATATTACAGATGGGCAGGGTATACAGGCTGTCACGCTGTTTGTCTAATAGACATAACATATAGATGGGCAGGGCAGTGCAGGTTGTCACAGCTAGCTGGTCTAATAGACATAGCATATAGATGGGCAGGGTATACAGGCTGTCGCGCAGTTTGTCTAATAGACATAACATATAGATGGGCAGGGTATACAGGCTGTCGCGCAGTTTGTCTAATAGACATAACATATAGATGGGCAGGGTATACAGGCTGTCACGCTGTTTGTCTAATAGACATAACATATAGATGGGCAGGGTATACAGGCTGTCACGCTGTTTGTCTAATAGACATAACATATAGATGGGCAGGGTATACAGGCTGTCACGCTGTTTGTCTAATAGACATAACATATAGATGGGCAGAGGTATACAGGCTGTCACGCTGTTTGTCTAATAGACATAACATATAGATGGGCAGGGTATACAGGCTGTCACGCTGTTTGTCTAATAGACATAACATATAGATGGGCAGGGTATACAGGCTGTCAGCTGTTTGTCTAATAGACATAACATATAGATGGGCAGGGTATACAGGCTGTCACGCTGTTTGTCTAATAGACATAACATATAGATGGGCAGGGTATACAGGCTGTCACGCTGTTTGTCTAATAGACATAACATATAGATGGGCAGGGTATACAGGCTGTCACGCTAGTTTGTCTAATAGACATAACATATAGATGGGCAGGGTATACAGGCTGTCACGCAGTTTGTCTAATAGACATAACATATAGATGGGCAGGGTATACAGGCTGTCACGCTGTTTGTCTAATAGACATAACATATAGATGGGCAGGGTATACAGGTTGTCGCGCAGTTTGTCTAATAGACATAACATATAGATGGGCAGGGTATACAGGCTGTCACGCAGTTTGTCTAATAGACATAACATATAGATGGGCAGGGTATACAGGCTGTCACGCTGTTTGTCTAATAGACATAACATATAGATGGGCAGGGTATACAGGCTGTCACGCTGTTTGTCTAATAGACATAACATATAGATGGGCAGGGTATACAGGCTGTCACGCTGTTTGTCTAATAGACATAACATATAGATGGGCAGGGTATACAGGCTGTCACGCTGTTTGTCTAATAGACATAACATATAGATGGGCAGGGTATACAGGCTGTCACGCAGCTTGTCTAATAGGACATAACATATAGATGGGCAGGGTATACAGGCTGTCACGCTGTTTGTCTAATAGACATAACATATAGATGGGCAGGGTATACAGGCTGTCACGCAGTTTGTCTAATAGACATAACATATAGATGGGCAGGGTATACAGGCTGTCACGCAGTTTGTCTAATAGACATAACATATAGATGGGCAGGGTATACAGGCTGTCACGCAGTTTGCTCTAATAGTACATAACATATAGATGGGGGGCAGGGTATACAGGTTGTCGTCGCAGTTTGTCTAATAGACATAACATATAGATGGGCAGGGTATACAGGCTGTCACGCAGTTTGTCTAATAGACATAACATATAGATGGGCAGGGTATACAGGCTGTCACGCTGTTTGTCTAATAGACATAACATATAGATGGGCAGGGTATACAGGCTGTCACGCTGTTTGTCTAATAGACATAACATATAGATGGGCAGGGTATACAGGCTGTCACGCTGTTTGTCTAATAGACATAACATATAGATGGGCAGGGTATACAGGCTGTCGCGCAGTTTGTCTAATAGACATAACATATAGATGGGCAGGGTATACAGGCTGTCACGCTGTTTGTCTAATAGACATAACATATAGATGGGCAGGGTATACAGGCTGTCACGCTGTTTGTCTAATAGACATAACATATAGATGGGCAGGGTATACAGGCTGTCACGCTGTTTGTCTAATAGACATAACATATAGATGGGCAGGGTATACAGGCTGTCACGCTGTTTGTCTAATAGACATAACATATAGATGGGCAGGGTATACAGGCTGTCACGCTGTTTGTCTAATAGACATAACATATAGATGGGCAGGGTATACAGGCTGTCACGCTGTTTGTCTAATAGACATAACATATAGATGGGCAGGGTATACAGGCTGTCACGCTGTTTGTCTAATAGACATAACATATAGATGGGCAGGGTATACAGGCTGTCACGCTGTTTGTCTAATAGACATAACATATAGATGGGCAGGGTATACAGGCTGTCACGCAGTTTGTTCTAATAGACATAACATATAGATGGGCAGGGTATACAGGCTGTCACGCTAGTTTGTCTAATAGACATAACATATAGATGGGCAGGGTATACAGGCTGTCACGCTGTTTGTCTAATAGACATAACATATAGATGGGCAGGGTATACAGGCTGTCACGCAGTTTGTCTAATAGACATAACATATAGATGGGCAGGGTATACAGGCTGTCACGCAGTTTGTCTAATAGACATAACATATAGATGGGCAGGGTATACAGGCTGTCACGCAGTTTGTCTAATAGACATAACATATAGATGGGCAGGGTATACAGGCTGTCACGCTGTTTGTCTAATAGACATAACATATAGATGGGCAGGGTATACAGGCTGTCACGCAGTTTGTCTAATAGACATAACATATAGATGGGCAGGGTATACAGGCTGTCACGCTGTTTGTCTAATAGACATAACATATAGATGGGCAGGGTATACAGGCTGTCACGCTGTTTGTCTAATAGACATAACATATAGATGGGCAGGGTATACAGGCTGTCACGCTGTTTGTCTAATAGACATAACATATAGATGGGCAGGGTATACAGGCTGTCACGCTGTTTGTCTAATAGACATAACATATAGATGGGCAGGGTATACAGGCTGTCACGCTGTTTGTCTAATAGACATAACATATAGATGGGCAGGGTATACAGGCTGTCACGCTGTTTGTCTAATAGACATAACATATAGATGGGCAGGGTATACAGGCTGTCACGCTGTTTGTCTAATAGACATAACATATAGATGGGCAGGGTATACAGGCTGTCACGCTGTTTGTCTAATAGACATAACATATAGATGGGCAGGGTATACAGGCTGTCACGCTGTTTGTCTAATAGACATAACATATAGATGGGCAGGGTATACAGGCTGTCACGCATGTTTGTCTAATAGACATAACATATAGATGGGCAGGGTATACAGGCTGTCACGCAGTTTGTCTAATAGACATAACATATAGATGGGCAGGGTATACAGGCTGTCACGCTGTTTGTCTAATAGACATAACATATAGATGGGCAGGGTATACAGGCTGTCACGCAGTTTGTCTAATAGACATAACATATAGATGGGCAGGGTATACAGGCTGTCACGCAGTTTGTCTAATAGACATAACATATAGATGGGCAGGAGTATACAGGCTGTCACGCAGTTTGTCTAATAGACATAACATATAGATGGGCAGGGTATACAGGCTGTCACGCAGTTTGTCTAATAGACATAACATATAGATGGGCAGGGTATACAGGCTGTCGCGCAGTTTGTCTAATAGACATAACATATAGATGGGCAGGGTATACAGGCTGTCACGCTGTTTGTCTAATAGACATAACATATAGATGGGCAGGGTATACAGGCTGTCACGCTGTTTGTCTAATAGACATAACATATAGATGGGCAGGGTATACAGGCTGTCACGCTGTTTGTCTAATAGACATAACATATAGATGGGCAGGGTATACAGGCTGTCACGCTGTTTGTCTAATAGACATAACATATAGATGGGCAGGGTATACAGGCTGTCACGCTGTTTGTCTAATAGACATAACATATAGATGGGCAGGGTATACAGGCTGTCACGCTGTTTGTCTAATAGACATAACATATAGATGGGCAGGGTATACAGGCTGTCACGCAGTTTGTCTAATAGACATAACATATAGATGGGCAGGGTATACAGGCTGTCACGCAGTTTGTCTAATAGACATAACATATAGATGGGCAGGGTATACAGGCTGTCACGCAGTTTGTCTAATAGACATAACATATAGATGGGCAGGGTATACAGGCTGTCACGCAGTTTGTCTAATAGACATAACATATAGATGGGCAGGGTATACAGGCTGTCACGCTGTTTGTCTAATAGACATAACATATAGATGGGCAGGGTATACAGGCTGTCACGCAGTTTGTCTAATAGACATAACATATAGATGGGCAGGGTATACAGGCTGTCACGCAGTTTGTCTAATAGACATAACATATAGATGGGCAGGGTATACAGGCTGTCACGCAGTTTGTCTAATAGACATAACATATAGATGGGCAGGGTATACAGGCTGTCACGCTGTTTGTCTAATAGACATAACATATAGATGGGCAGGGTATACAGGCTGTCGCGCAGTTTGTCTAATAGACATAACATATAGATGGGCAGGGTATACAGGCTGTCACGCTGTTTGTCTAATAGACATAACATATAGATGGGCAGGTATACAGGCTGTCACGCTGTTTGTCTACTAGACATAACATATAGATGGGCAGGGTATACAGGCTGTCGCGCAGTTTGTCTACGACACAACACATAGATGGGCAGGGTATACAGGTTGTCACGCTGTTTGTCTAATAGACATAACATACAGATGGGCAGGGTATACAGGCTGTCACGCTGTTTGTCTAATAGACATAACATATAGATGGGCAGGGTATAACAGGGCTGTCACGCTGTTTGTCTAATAGACATAACATATAGATGTGGGCAGGGTATACAGGCTGGTCACGCCTGTTTGTCTAATAGACATAACATATAGATGGGCAGGTATACAGGCTGTCACGCCTGTTTGTCTAATAGACATAACATATAGATGGGCAGGGTATACAGGCTGTCACGCTGTTTGTCTAATAGACATAAATATAGATGGGCAGGGTATACAGGTTGTCACGCTGTTTGTCTAATAGACATAACATATAGATGGGCAGGGTATACAGGCTGTCACGCTGTTTGTCTAATAGACATAACATATAGATGGGCAGGGTATACAGGTTGCTCAGTTTGTCTAATAGACATAACATATAGATGGGCAGGGTATACAGGCTGTCACGCTGTTTGTCTAATAGACATAACATATAGATGGGCAGGGTATACAGGTTGTCACGCTGTTTGTCTAATAGACATAACATATAGATGGGCAGGGTATACAGGTTGTCACGCTGTTTGTCTAATAGACATAACATATAGATGGGCAGGGTATACAGGTTGTCACGCAGTTTGTCTAATAGACATAACATATATAGATGGGCAGGGTATACAGGCTGTCACGCAGTTTGTCTAATAGAGCAACATATAGATGGGCAGGGTATACAGGTCTAATAGTCACGCAGTTTGTCTAATAGACATAACATATAGATGGGCAGGGTATACAGGCTGTCACGCTGTTTGTCTAATAGACATAACATATAGATGGGCAGGGTATACAGGCTGTCACGCTGTTTGTCTAATAGACATAACATATAGATGGGCAGGGTATACAGGCTGTCACGCTGTTTGTCTAATAGACATAACATATAGATGGGCAGGGTATACAGGCTGTCACGCTGTTTGTCTAATAGACATAACATATAGATGGGCAGGGTATACAGGCTGTCACGCTGTTTGTCTAATAGACATAACATATAGATGGGCAGGGTATACAGGCTGTCACGCTGTTTGTCTAATAGACATAACATATAGATGGGCAGGTATACAGGTTGTCACGCTGTTTGTCTAATAGACATAACATATAGATGGGCAGGGTATACAGGCTGTCACGCTGTTTGTCTAATAGACATAAACATATAGATGGGCAGGGTATACAGGCTGTCACGAGTTTGTCTAATAGACATAACATATAGATGGGCAGGGTATACAGGCTGTCACGCTGTTTGTCTAATAGACATAACATATAGATGGGCAGGTATACAGGCTGTCACGCTGTTTGTCTAATAGACATAACATATAGATGGGCAGGGTATACAGGCTGTCACGCTGTTTGTCTAATAGACATAACATATAGATGGGCAGGGTATACAGGCTGTCACGCAGTTTGTCTAATAGACATAACATATAGATGGGCAGGGTATACAGGCTGTCGCGCAGTTTGTCTAATAGACATAACATATAGATGGGCAGGGTATACAGGCTGTCACGCTGTTTGTCTA
The DNA here is from genome assembly GCF_034236695.1 of Oncorhynchus nerka. Lineage (NCBI taxonomy): Eukaryota > Metazoa > Chordata > Actinopteri > Salmoniformes > Salmonidae > Oncorhynchus > Oncorhynchus nerka. The sequence goes on from NW_027037517.1 coordinate 6,218, forward strand.
ATAGACATAACATATAGATGGGCAGGGTATACAGGCTGTCACGCAGTTTGTCTAATAGACATAACATATAGATGGGCAGGGTATACACTGTCACGCAGTCTAATAGGATTATGGAAAGATTTAAAACCACATCATTTTTATTCGACATAGGTTTTTGCAGGCATTTGTCCTGTCCACTTTTCAAACTTTAAAATGTTGACAAACATTCAGCAGGAAAGTTCATGGAAACATAGCTACGGTCTCCTTATCCATCCATGTTACAAGACTCACAACTAATACCTATACAGGATAGACATGTTGAGTTGAGCCTGTGCTCCTGAGTATCTGTTTATGTGTCAGTATTAGTGCATGTGTGTGTAGGTCTAACTCCCTTGTTAATTTAAAACCGGAAGCAATAGCGATCCTATCCCTAGCCAGACATGATAGATAGCAGGTTCCCGAAGTTGTGACACTGGAAGCAGCCAGGAAACACTGAAAGGTCGCTGACGATTAGATTAAAGACTACACCTCTGATATGACCTTTAACCAGGGACACCATTTTAATCGCAACCTCTTTTATTGGGACCATTGTTCTCCTAAAGGTCTCAGGTCTTAGTAATTTCTTATCTGGCTGTAATCTGAGGCCAAGGGGATGAGAGAGAGAGGGGGAGACTTGGTCATAGTCATGGGTTCGGCCAAGTGGAACCTATTCCCTATATAGTGCACTACTTAGACCAGAGCCCATAGGAAATCCAATTGGCTGTGTTCAGAAGTTGTACACTACGTAGAAAACGAGGGTTCCGTAGGACGCATAAAGCTTCAGTCAGCGGTGCTGGGCTGACTCTCTATATAAGGGGTTCTGGGTCCGCCAAGAGAACCACACAGCACCACCGGGTGAGAGCGAAGGAGACACCGACAGAGACACACAGCACCACCGGGTGAGAGCGAAGGAGACACCGACAGAGACACACAGCACCACCGGGTGAGAGCGAAGGAGACACCGACAGAGACACACAGAGACTCACCCAACCTTCATTAGACCACTGATCCACACCTGCAGCCTGGCTGTTACTTTCAAGGCTCTTTCTCTTGGACTCCTCTTTCCTCTCTCTCTCCATCTGTCGCTCCTGATCATGTGGAAGGCTGCGGTGTTGACGTTTGGCCTGTTGGTGGCGCTGGTGGGTATGGTGCAGGCTGCAGAGGGCCACGCTAACTCTATCTACGGTGTGAAGCTGTGCGGGAGAGAGTTTATACGGGCCGTCATCTTCACCTGCGGAGGATCGCGTTGGAGGAGAGGAGTGGGCGACGGCGGTGAGATGGGTGTCTGTGAGAGACGATGTGTCTGTGTACCTGTGGCTGTGGTTGTGAATGTGTGGGATTGATTGTCTATGTGTGCCTGTGTGTGTGTGTGTGTGTGTGTGTGTGTGCCTGTGTGTGTGTGCCTGTGTGCGTGTGCCTGTGTGTGTGTGTGCGTGTCTGTGTGTGTGTGCGTGTCTGTGTGCCTGTGTGTGTGTGCCTGTGTGCCTGTGTGTGTGTGTGCCTGTGTGTGTGTGTGTCAGTCTCTCTTGTTGTGCATGTCTAAATGTCTGTCTGCCTTCGTGTCTGTTTGACTGACCGACTACTCATCTGTCTGCTACTGTAGGGTCAACTATACTGAGATGTTTTCTCTCGTTCAGCACCATAGACTAATATCTAATATCAATCCTTGCAAGAGAACCAGTTGTTCCTGTAGCCATTTCTTTTCTATTAAGCATTCAAATCATTTTATTTTCCTCGTCCTTCCAGGTGACATCTCCATTGACGAGGAGACTGAGGCCTACAGCCCATGGAGCTCCAACGCCATCCCCGGCCTCGCCAGCAAGCAGCGTCCAGGATTGGAGGCTCAGGGCTGGGCAGGCGAGGTCAGGGAGGGGGGCTCTGCCGCTGCTGCGTTCAGTCGTTTGGCCCGCTCGCCCATCTCAGAGGATGTGCTAGAGGCGCTGCGCAGTGCGGACAGGAAGGGGCGGGATGTCGTGGTGGGCCTCTCCAACGCCTGCTGCAAGTGGGGCTGCAGCAAGAGCGAGATCAGCTCCCTCTGTTGAGCACTACCAACACCTCTCCTTTTCATCCCTCTGTTGAGCACTACCAACACCTCTCCTTTTCATCCCTCTGTTGAGCACTACCAACACCTCTCCTTTTCATCCCTCTGTTGAGCACTACCAACACCTCTCCTTTTCATCCCTCTGTTGAGCACTACCAACACCTCTCCTTTTCATCCCTCTGTTGAGCACTACCAACACCTCTCCTTTTTCATCCCTCTGTTGAGCACTACCAACACCTCTCCTTTTCATCCCTCTGTTGAGCACTACCAACACCTCTCCTTTTCATCCCTCTGTTGAGCACTACCAACACCTCTCCTTTTCATCCCTCTGTTGAGCACTACCAACACCTCTCCTTTTCATCCCTCAACACACTCTCCTTTTCATCCCTCTGTTGAGCACTACTACCAAACACCTGAGCACTCCTTTTCATCCCTCTGTTGAGCACTACCAACACTCCTTTTCATCCCCTTTTCATCCCTCTGTTGAGCACTACCAACAACTCTCCTTTTCATCCCTCTGTTGAGCACTACCAACACCTTTTCATCCCTCTGTTTCACCTCTCCTTTTCCCTCTGTTGAGCACTACCAACACCTCTCCTTTTCATCCCTCTGTTGAGCACTACCAACACCTCTCCTTTTCATCCCTCTGTTGAGCACTACCAACACCTCTCCTTTTCATCCCTCTGTTGAGCATCCCTCCCTCCTTCCCTCTAGCCCTCCTTCCCTCCATCCCTCCTTCCCTCTAGCCCTCCATCCCTCCTTGCCTCTAGCCCTCCATCCCTCTAGCCCCCCATCCCTCCTTCCCTCCACTTTTCTATCCTTCCATTCCTCCTGCTTCTTCTCCTTCTCCTGGATCATTGTGTTGATCATTTAGGGTCTCCTGACTGTGAGGGTGTAAAAAGAAAAGGTTACAAGGCAACATGAGAAAATACATTCTTTGACCCTGCATGTATTCTCCAACCTATGTCAGTATTATGAGCAGTTTTTGTGTGTTTAGTTACTGATATGACAGTCCAATAAAGTTGTGTTTTGAAAGTGGTAATGTGTTACTCTTCATTGACATTTCTGAATGACTCTTACTTGATGTATTACAGTATCTGAAAATATTTTACCACAAAGACTTTATTTCTCAACAACACTAGACTAGATCAGGATTTCCCAAACTCGGTCCTGGGTGCAAGTTTAGTTTTTTTCCCTAGCAGTACACAGCCGATTCAAATAACCAAAGCTTGATGATGAGTTGGTTATTTAAATCAGCCGTGTAGTCCTTAGGTTAAAAAAAAGGACGGTTTTTGTTGTATCCACCTGCTGTTATAACTTCCACCTCCCGGTCTTTGGTGGACTTTGACTGGCTGTCACGCACACCTGTTTAAAATATGATGACCCCAACAGAGGATTCTATCCCGCTAGGCCCACATGGCATTAAAAAGTAGACGTTTATTCCATGCCATAAAATGGCCTTTTACACTGTCTATTCACTCACTGGTAAATGTAAATAGAACTTTGACTTTGATGAAAGATTGTCTATTACATTGACCTAATTGATTTTGCAGTGTAATCACGTGTGGTGTGAACAGATCGGCGATTGGGCAAAACTAATCAAGCGTATGGAACGTTGAGCCATGTACGGAAGCCGAACAAGGACCTGCTGGTGGATTTTTTGAATCTGACATGACAGCTATTTCTCACACAGAGCCAGAGCTACTTATCGCAACAGAAAGGGGTTCAGGATTATCTCTTTGCTCTAAAAACAAAGTGAGAGATCCAAACCCTTTGCTACTAAATACATCTGGATTGCATCTGCCATTCTGTAAATGCTCATTGCCACGGTACCGGTAGCTACTGCTAACAAAGCAATTACGGATCTGACAAATCGGTGCGACCAGGTAAAGGCTTTCTTTGGCGGCACTTTCAACATGAAGCTATTAGCTAGCTAGATACCCAACTAACTAGCCAATTAACCAACGTTAGCCATATAATATGTCATTGTGTTGTCTTTATCGTTTGCACTTGGCTAGCTAACAATGTCTACAATCGTTCATTTGTTAGATGTTTATGTAGTTAGCTAGCTAACGAACTAATGTCACTTGCGGCGAAATGCGAGGCCGTATCGGCCTACTTGCCCAAGCCGGCCAGGGACTCCCTACTTTATTAGCTAGCAAAATTGCTAACTAGCGTAGCTAGCATGCAATGCGGAATGCTTGCGGAGGCAAAGCTAGATTAGGTAACGTTGGCTAGTTACGTATCGGGTTTATAATGGGGACTGATTACTACTAACAAACTAGTTAACGTTAGCTAGGTATCTAAATTACTTTGTCAACATCCGTTGATGTGCTCTTTGTTTTGGTCCCAGGTCGGTTGTGAAGGTAGTCCTGATGCTGGTGATTAGAATGCGTTCTTTACATTCCGACCCTTGACTGACGCGTTCTATTCTTTACTCTGCTTGTGATGTTGGGCTAGAGAGACAACTCTGCTTGTGATGTTGGGCTAGAGAGACAACTCTGCTTGTGATGTTTGGACAACTCTGCTTGTGATGTTAGAGAGACAACTCTGCTTGTGATGTTGGGCTACTCTGCTTGTGATGTTGGGAGAGACAACTCTGCTTGTGATGTTGGGCTAGAGAGACAACTCTGCTTGTGATGTTGGGCTAGAGAGACAACTCTGCTTGTGATGTTGGGCGAGAGACAACTCTGCTTGTGATGTTGGGCTGACTCTGCTTGTGATGTTGGGCTAGAGAGACAACTCTGCTTGTGATGTTGGGCTGACAACTCTGCTTGTGATGTTGGGCTAGAGAGACAACTCTGCTTGTGATGTGGGGCTAGAGAGACAACTCTGCTTGTGATGTTGGGCTAGAGAGACAACTCTGCTTGTGATGTTGGGCTAGAGAGACAACTCTGCTTGTGATGTTGGGCTAGAGAGACAACTCTGCCTCTGATGTGATGTTGGGCTAGAGAGACAACTCTGCCTCTGATGTGATGTTGGGCTAGAGAGACAACTCTGCCTCTGATGTGATGTTGGGCTAGAGAGACAACTCTGATGTGATGTTGGGCTAGAGAGACAACTCTGCCTCTGATGTGATGTTGGGCTAGAGAGAACTCTGCCTCTGATGTGATGTTGGGCTAGAGAGACAACTCTGCTTGTGACAGTGACACTAGGTAGCAACAGAAAACTATGTAGCCGGCAGAGGCTGTAAGGAAAATGTAGAGAAACATTCAAGTCACTCTTTCTCTCTCTCTCTGTGTGTGTGTGTGTGTGTGTGTGTAGGATGGAGTGGCAGCCGGATGAACAGGGTTTGCAGCAGGTACTTCAGCTGCTGAAGGACTCCCAGTCTCCAGACACAGCCACACAGAGAGCTGTGCAGGAAGTATCCTCTCAAACACACAGCAGTGTGTCTGCGTACGAGAGAGAGCGAGGCTGTGTGATTGTTTTCCATACTCCATAATGTGTCTCATCGGGGTGTGAGTGAAAGATAAGTCATGAATGTGTGCGGGATTGTTGGTGATTTGCCATGTTGATTGTTTTGTCAGTGAAGGGGTGTTCCTTAACAGTGTGTAGAAACTGGAACAGCTCAACCAGTTCCCAGACTTCAACAACTATCTCATCTTCGTCCTTACAAGCCTCAAATCAGAGGGTAAGTGTGTGTGTGTGTAAGATCTATATAAAATGGTTGTGAGCATTAGTCAGTGGTTACTAATCATTCCCTCTTTCCTTTCAAACCACCCCCTTCTCTGTAGATGAGCCGACCCGTTCTCTAAGTGGTCTCATATTGAAGAACAATGTGAAGGCCCACTACCAGAACTTTCCTCCTCTGGTCGCTGACTTCATCAAGAGGGAATGTCTCAACAACATCGGAGATCCCTCACCCCTCATCAGAGCAACCATCGGTAAGAGAGAGAGAGTGTGTGTGTGTGTGCTGCAAAGTGAGTCAGGATGTGTGGGTGGTTGAGCCTTCGCAGGTACTGGTGTCAGTCTGTGGGGGAGTATGCGTTAATCAGCAAGCTGAAGTGTGTGTGTGTGTGTATTCAACTTTCAGTTTCAAGTTTTAATGTCACATACAGTGAAATTCCTTCTTGCAGCTCTAAACCATCAATACAGTAATCAATAGTAGTACTAAGAATAACAAGGAAGAACAGAAATACACAATAAATAATGTTGTGTATAAATGTGTGTGTTAGTGTGTGTGTGTGTCTATTAGTTAGTGTGTGTGTGTGTCTATTAGTTAGTTAGTGTGTGTGTGTGTCTATTAGTTAGTGTGTGCCTATTAGTTAGTGTGTGTGTGTGCCTATTAGTTAGTGTGTGTGTGTGCCTATTAGTTAGTGTGTGTCTATTAGTTAGTGTGTGTGTGTGTCTATTAGTTAGTGTGTGTGTGTGTCTATTAGTTAGTGTGTGCCTATTAGTTAGTGTGTGTGTGTGTCTATTAGTTAGTGTGTGTCTATTAGTTAGTGTGTGTGTGTGTCTATTAGTTAGTGTGTGTGTGTGCCTATTAGTTAGTGTGTGTGTGTGTCTATTAGTTAGTGTGTTTCTATTAGTTAGTGTGTGTGTGTATTAGTTAGTGTGTGTCTATTAGTTAGTGTGTGTGTGTGTCTATTAGTTAGTGTGTGTCTATTAGTTAGTGTGTGTGTGTGTGTATTAGTTAGTGTGTGTGTGTGCCTATTAGTTAGTGTGTGTGTGTGCCTATTAGTTAGTGTGTGTGTGTGCCTATTAGTTAGTGTGTGTGTGTGCCTATTAGTTAGTGTGTGTCTATTAGTTAGTGTGTGTGCGTGTGTGTCTATTAGTTAGTGTGTGCCTATTAGTTAGTGTGTGTCTATTAGTTAGTGTGTGCCTATTAGTTAGTGTGTGTCTATTAGTTAGTGTGTGTGCCTATTAGTTAGTGTGTGTGTGTGTCTATTAGTTAGTGTGTGTCTATTAGTTAGTGTGTGTGTGTGTCTATTAGTTAGTGTGTGTGTGTGCCTATTAGTTAGTGTGTGTGTGTGTCTATTAGTTGTGTGTGTGTCTATTAGTTGGTGTGTGTGTGTGTCTATTAGTTAGTGTGTGTGTGTCTATTAGTTAGTGTGTGTGTGTGTGTATTAGTTAGTGTGTGTCTATTAGTTAGTGTGTGTGTGTGTATTAGTTAGTGTGTGTGTCTATTAGTTAGTGTGTGTGTGTGTGTGTGTGTATTAGTTAGTGTGTGTGTCTATTAGTTAGTGTGTGTGTGTGTGTCTATTAGTTAGTGTGTGTTAGTTGTGTGTGTGTGTGCCTATTAGTTAGTGTGTGTGTGTCTATTAGTTAGTGTGTGTGTGTGTGTGTCTATTAGTTGTGTGTGTGTCTATTAGTTAGTGTGTGTGCCTAGTTAGTTAGTGTGTGTGTGTCTATTAGTTAGTGTGTGTGTGCCTATTGGTTATTAGTGTGTGTGTGTCTATTAGTTAGTGTGTGTGTGTGCCTAGTGTGTGTGTGTGCCTGTAGTTGTGTGTGTGTAGTTAGTGTGTGTGTGCCTATTAGTTAGTGTGTGTGCCTATTAGTTGTGTGTGTCTATTAGTTAGTGTGTGTGTGTGTCTATTAGTTAGTGTGTGTGTCTATTAGTTAGTGTGTGTGTGTCTATTAGTTAGTGTGTGTGTGTGTCTATTAGTTAGTTAGTGTGTGTGTGTCTATTAGTTAGTTAGTGTGTGCCTATTAGTTGTGTGTGTGCCTATTAGTTAGTGTGTGTGCCTATTAGTTGTGTGTGTGTCTATTAGTTAGTGTGTGTGTCTATTAGTTGTGTGTGTGCCTATTAGTTAGTGTGTGTGTGTGCCTATTAGTTAGTGTGTGTGTGTGCCTATTAGTTAGTGTGTGTGTGCCTATTAGTTAGTGTGTGTGCCTATTAGTTTTGGTGTGTGTGTGCCTATTAGTTAGTGTGTGTGTGTGCCTATTAGTTAGTTATTAGTTGTGTGTGTGCCTATTAGTTAGTGTGTGTCTATTAGTTAGTGTGTGTGCCTATTAGTTAGTGTGTGTGTGTGCCTATTAGTTAGTGTGTGTGTGTGCCTATTAGTTAGTGTGTGTGTGTGCCTATTAGTTAGTGTGTGTGTCTGTTGTTGTGTGTGTGTGCCTATTAGTTGGTTGTGTGTGTGTGTCTATTAGTTTGTGTGTGTGTGTCTATTAGTTAGTGTGTGTGTGTGTCTATTAGTTAGTGTGTGTGCCTATTAGTTAGTGTGTGTGTTGTGTGTGTGCCTATTAGTTGGTGTGTGTGTGTGCCTATTAGTTAGTGTGTGTGTGTCTATTAGTTAGTTGTGTGTGTGTGTCCTATTAGTTGGTGTGTGTGTGTGTGTCTATTAGTTAGTGTGTGTGCCTATTAGTGTGTGTGTCTATTAGTTAGTGTGTGTGTCTATTAGTTGTGTGTGTGTGTGTATTAGTTAGTGTGTGTGTTAGCTAGTGTGTGTAGTGTGTGTGCCTATTAGTTAGTGTGTGTGTGTGTGCCTATTAGTTAGTGTGTGTGTGTGCCTATTAGTTAGTGTGTGTGTGTGTGTGTGCCTATTAGTTAGTGTGTCTATTAGTTAGGTGTGTGTGTGTGCCTATTAGTTAGTGTGTGTGTGCCTATTAGTTAGTGTGTGTGCCTATTAGTTAGTGTGTGTGTGTGCCTATTAGTTAGTGTGTGTGTGTGTGTCTATTAGTTAGTGTGTGTGTGTGCCTATTAGTTAGTGTGTGTGCCTATTAGTTAGTGTGTGTGCCTATTAGTTAGTGTGTGTGCCTATTATTAGTGTGTGCCTATTAGTTAGTGTGTGTTAGTGTGTGTGTGTCTATTAGTTAGTGTGTGTGCCTATTAGTGTGTGTGTGTGTCTATTAGTTAGTTGTGTGTGTGTGTGTGTCTATTAGTTAGTGTGTGTCTATTAGTTGTGTGTGTGTGTGTCTATTAGTTAGTGTGTGTGTGTGTCTATTAGTTAGTTAGTGTGTGTGTGTCCTATTAGTTAGTGTGTGTGTGCCTATTAGTTAGTGTGTGTGTGTGCCTATTAGTTAGTGTGTGCTATTAGTTAGTGTGTGTGTCTATTAGTTGTGTGTGCCTATTAGTTAGTGTGTGTGCCTATTAGTTAGTGTGTGTGCCTATTAGTTAGTGTGTGTGTGTGTGTTAGTTGTGTGTGTCTATTAGTTGTGTGTGTGCCCTATTAGTTAGTGTGTGTGTGTGCCTATTAGTTAGTGTGTGTGTGTGTGCCTATTAGTTAGTGTGTGTGTGTGTGCCTATTAGTTAGTGTGTGTGTGTGTGCCTATTAGTTAGTGTGTGTGTCTGCCTATTAGTTAGGTGTGTGTGTGTGTCTATTAGTTAGTGTGTGTGTCTATTAGTTAGTGTGTGTGCCTATTAGTTAGTGTGTGTGTGTGTCCTGGTTAGTGTAGTGTGTGTGTCTATTAGTTAGTGTGTGTGTCTATTAGTTAGTGTGTGTGTCTATTAGTTGGTGTGTGTGTGCCTATTAGTTGGTGTGTGTGTCTTTGGTTATGTGTTGGTGATTTGTGTGTGTGCCTATTAGTTAGTGTGTGTGTGCCTATTAGTTAGTGTGTGTGTCTATTGGTTAGTGTGTGTGTGTAGTTAGTTAGTGTGTGTGTGTGCCTATTAGTTAGTGTGTGTGTGTGTCTATTGGTTAGTGTGTGTGTATTAGTTGTGTGTGTGTGTGTTGTGTGTGTGCCTAGTTAGTGTGTGTGTGTGTGCCTATTAGTTGGTGTGTGTGTGTGTGTGTGTGCCTATTAGTTGTGTGTGTGTGTGCCTATTTGGATTAGTGTGTGTGTCTATTAGTTTGGTGTGTGTGTGTGCCTATTAGTTAGTGTGTGTGTGTGTGTATTAGTTGGTGTCTGTGCCTATTAGTTTAGTGTGTGTGCCTATTAGTTGGTGTGTGTGTGTGTGTGTGTGTGTGCCTATTAGTTAGTGTGTGTGTGTGTGTGTGCCTATTAGTTGGTGTGTGTGCCTATTAGTTGATGTTGTGTGTGTCTATTGGTTAGTGTGTGTGCCTGTTAGTTAGTGTGTGTGCCTATTAGTTAGTGTGTGCCTATTGGTTAGTGTGTGTGCCCACCATTCAGTTAATTGTGTGTGTCTATTAGTTAGTGTGTGTGCCTATTAGTTGGTGTGTGTGCCTGTGGTTGGTGTGTGTGCCTATTAGTTAGTGTGTGTGCCTATTAGTTAGTGTGTGTGCCTATTAGTTAGTGTGTGTGTCTATTAGTTAGTGTGTGTGTGTCTATTAGTTAGTGTGTGTGTGTGTCTATTAGTTAGTGTGTGTGTGTGTCTATTAGTTAGTGTGTGTGTCTATTAGTTAGTGTGTGTGCCTATTAGTTAGTGTGTGTGCCTATTAGTTAGTGTGTGTGCCTATTAGTTAGTGTGTGTGCCTATTAGTTAGTGTGTGTGTGTGTGCCTATTAGTTAGTGTGTGTGTGTGCCTATTAGTTAGTGTGTGTGTGTGCCTATTAGTTAGTGTGTGTGTGTGCCTATTAGTTAGTGTGTGTGTGTGCCTATTAGTTAGTGTGTGTGCCTATTAGTTAGTGTGTGTGTGTCTATTAGTTAGTGTGTGTGTGTGTCTATTAGTTAGTGTGTGTGTGTGTCTATTAGTTAGTGTGTGTGTGTGTCTATTAGTTAGTGTGTGTGTGTGTCTATTAGTTAGTTAGTGTGTGTGTCTATTAGTTAGTTAGTGTGTGCCTATTAGTTAGTGTGTGTGCCTATTAGTTAGAGTGTGTGTGCCTATTAGTTAGTGTGTGTGTCTATTAGTTAGTGTGTGTGTCTATTAGTTAGTGTGTGTGCCTATTAGTTAGTGTGTGTGTGTGCCTATTAGTTAGTGTGTGTGTGTGCCTATTAGTTAGTGTGTGTGTGTGCCTATTAGTTAGTGTGTGTGTGTGCCTATTAGTTAGTGTGTGTGTGTGCCTATTAGTTAGTGTGTGTGTGTGTGCCTATTAGTTAGTGTGTGTGCCTATTAGTTAGTGTGTGTGTCTATTAGTTAGTGTGTGTGTCTATTAGTTAGTGTGTGTGTGCCTATTAGTTAGTGTGTGTGTGTGCCTATTAGTTAGTGTGTGTGTGTGCCTATTAGTTAGTGTGTGTGTGTGCCTATTAGTTAGTGTGTGTGTGTGTCTATTAGTTAGTGTGTGTGTGTCTATTAGTTAGTGTGTGTGTGTGTCTATTAGTTAGTGTGTGTGCCTATTAGTTAGTGTGTGCCTATTAGTTAGTGTGTCTGTGCCTATTAGTTAGTGTGTGTGTGTGCCTATTAGTTAGTGTGTGTGTGTGCCTATTAGTTAGTGTGTGTGTGTGTGTGTGTGCCTATTAGTTAGTGTGTGTGTCTATTAGTTAGTGTGTGTGTGTGTGTGCCTATTAGTTAGTGTGTGTGCCTATTAGTTAGTGTGTGTGCCTATTAGTTAGTGTGTGTGTGTCTATTAGTTAGTGTGTGTGTGTGTCTATTAGTTAGTGTGTGTGCCTATTAGTTAGTGTGTGTGCCTATTAGTTAGTGTGTGTGTGTGCCTATTAGTTAGTGTGTGTGTGTGCCTATTAGTTAGTGTGTGTGTGTGCCTATTAGTTAGTGTGTGTGTGTTAGTGTGTGTGCCTATTAGTTAGTGTGTGTGTGTGCCTATTAGTTAGTGTGTGTGTGTGTGTGCCTATTAGTTAGTGTGTGTGCCTATTAGTTAGTGTGTGTGCCTATTAGTTAGTGTGTGTGTGTCTATTAGTTAGTGTGTGTGTGTGTCTATTAGTTAGTGTGTGTGTGTCTATTAGTTAGTGTGTGTGTCTATTAGTTAGTTAGTGTGTGTGTCTATTAGTTAGTGTGTGCCTATTAGTTAGTGTGTGTGCCTATTAGTTAGTGTGTGTGCCTATTAGTTAGTGTGTGTGCCTATTAGTTAGTGTGTGTGCCTATTAGTTAGTGTGTGTGCCTATTAGTTAGTGTTGTTGTGCCTATTAGTTAGTGTGGTGTGCCTATTAGTTAGTGTGTGTGCCTATTAGTTGAGTGTGTGTGCCTATTAGTTAGTGTGTGTGTGCCTATTAGTTAGTGTGTGTGTGTGTGTATTAGTTAGTGTGTGCCTATTAGTTAGTGTGTGTGTGTGCCTATTAGTTAGTGTGTGTGTGTGTGCCTATTAGTTAGTGTGTGTGTGCCTATTAGTTAGTGTGTGTGTGCCTATTAGTTAGGTGTGTGTGTCCTATTAGTTAGGTGTGTGTGTGTGCCTATTAGTTAGTGTGTGTGTCTATTAGTTAGGTGTGTGTGTCTATTAGTTAGTTGTGTGTGTGTCTATTAGTTAGTGTAGTGTGTGTGCCTATTAGTTAGTGTGTGTGTGGCCTATTAGTTAGTGTGTGTGTGCCTATTAGTTAGTGTGTGTGCCTATTAGTTAGTGTGTGTGCCTATTAGTTAGGTGTGTTGTGCCTATTAGTTAGTGTGTGTGCGTCTATTAGTTAGTGTGTGTGCCTATTAGTTAGTGTGTGTGCCTATTAGTTAGTGTGTGTGCCTATTAGTTAGTGTGTGTGCCTATTAGTTAGTGTGTGTGCCTATTAGTTAGTGTGTGTGCCTATTAGTTAGTGTGTGTGCCTATTAGTTAGGTGTGTGTGTGTGCCTATTAGTTAGTGTGTGTGTGTGTGCTATTAGTTAGTGTGTGTGTGTGTCTATTAGTTAGTGTGTGTGTGTGTGTCTATTAGTTAGTGTGTGTGTGTGTGTGTGTCTATTAGTTAGTGTGTGTGTGTGTGTGTCTATTAGTTAGTGTGTGTGTGTGTGTCTATTAGTTAGTGTGTGTGTCTATTAGTTAGTGTGTGTGTGTGTCTATTAGTTAGTGTGTGTGTGTGTCTATTAGTTAGTGTGTGTGTGTGTCTATTAGTTAGTGTGTGTGTGTGCCTATTAGTTAGTGTGTGTGCCTATTAGTTAGTGTGTGTGTCTATTAGTTAGTGTGTGTGTGTGTCTATTAGTGTGTGTGTGTGTCTATTAGTTAGTTAGTGTGTGTGTCTATTAGTTAGTGTGTGTGTCTATTAGTCAGTGTGTGTGTCTATTAGTCAGTGTGTGTGTCTATTAGTCAGTGTGTGTGTCTATTAGTTAGTGTGTGTGTCTATTAGTTAGTGTGTGTGTCTATTAGTTAGTGTGTGTGTCTATTAGTTAGTGTGTGTGCCTATTAGTTAGTGTGTGTGTGTGCCTATTAGTTAGTGTGTGTGTGTGTGTGTGCCTATTAGTTAGTGTGTGTGTCTATTAGTTAGTGTGTGTGTCTATTAGTTAGTGTGTGTGCCTATTAGTTAGTGTGTGTGCCTATTAGTTAGTGTGTGTGCCTATTAGTTAGTGTGTGTGTGTGCCTATTAGTTAGTGTGTGTGTGTGTGTCTATTAGTTAGTGTGTGTGTGTCTATTAGTTAGTGTGTGTGTGTGTCTATTAGTTAGTGTGTGTGTGTGTCTATTAGTTAGTGTGTGTGTGTGCCTATTAGTTAGTGTGTGTGTGCCTATTAGTTAGTGTGTGTGTGTGCCTATTAGTTAGTGTGTGTGTGCCTATTAGTTAGTGTGTGTGCCTATTAGTTAGTGTGTGTGCCTATTAGTTAGTGTGTGTGTGTGCCTATTAGTTAGTGTGTGTGTGTGTCTATTAGTTAGTGTGTGTGTGTGCCTATTAGTTAGTGTGTGTGTGTGTCTATTAGTTAGTGTGTGTGTGTGTCTATTAGTTAGTGTGTGTGTCTATTAGTTAGTGTGTGTGTCTATTAGTTAGTGTGTGTGCCTATTAGTTAGTGTGTGTGCCTATTAGTTAGTGTGTGTGTGTGTCTATTAGTTAGTTAGTGTGTGTGTCTATTAGTTAGTTAGTGTGTGTGTCTATTAGTTAGTTAGTGTGTGTGCCTATTAGTTAGTGTGTGTGCCTATTAGTTAGTGTGTGTGCCTATTAGTTAGTGTGTGTGCCTATTAGTTAGGTGTGTGTGCCTATTAGTTAGTGTGT
>NW_027037518.1:0-20130 GCF_034236695.1 Oncorhynchus nerka
TCAGTGTTGTTCAGAAGTCTGTTGTTCAGAAGGCTGTTGTTCAGAAGTCTGTTGTTCAGAAGGCTGTTGTTCAGAAGGCTGTTGTTCTGAAGTCTGTTGTTCAGAAGTCTGTTGTTCAGAAGGCTGTTGTTCAGAAGGCTGTTGTTCTGAAGTCTGTTGTTCAGAAGGCTGTTGTTCTGAAGGCTGTTGTTCAGAAGGCTGTTGTTCTGAAGGCTGTTGTTCAGAAGGCTGTTGTTCTGAAGGCTGTTGTTCAGAAGTCTGTTGTTCAGAAGGCTGTTGTTCTGAAGGCTGTTGTTCAGAAGGCTGTTGTTCTGAAGGCTGTTGTTCAGAAGGCTGTTGTTCTGAAGGCTGTTGTTCAGAAGGCTGTTGTTCTGAAGTCTGTTGTTCTGAAGGCTGTTGTTCAGAAGTCTGTTGTTCAGAAGGCTGTTGTTCAGAAGTCTGTTGTTCTGAAGGCTGTTGTTTACATTTACATTTACATTTAAGTCATTTAGCAGACGCTCTTATCCAGAGCGACTTACAAATTGGTGCTTTCACCTTATGACATCCAGTGGAACAGCCACTTTACAATAGTGCATCTAAATCTTTTAAGGGGGGGGGGGGGGGTGAGAAGGATTACTTTATCCTATCCTAGGTATTCCTGTTGTTCAGAAGGCTGTTGTTCAGAAGGCTGTTGTTCAGAAGGCTGTTGTTCTGAAGGCTGTTGTTCTGAAGGCTGCAGCTGGTCTTCCAGGACTCACTCAGATCCATGGCTGCATGTCTACAAGTTATTTCCCAGAAAAGGTCATACTGCATCACAGAGGCATCCATGAAAGAGTAAGAAACATATCATATTTAAGATAGTTTCCAAGATGTTGAAGTGTACAGTTCTCGAACTCCAAATATACTTCACTCCAACAACTACTTCCGTGTCCTTGAGTTGGGAATCAGTTTCAATACTGTCACAGATGTCCAGTTTCCTATATGTGTGAACAACATATTGATTGATATGGTAATAATGTAGAGACCATCCTACCGTGTGTGATGTTCTCGAGAGTAGGGGACAGACTGCATGTTCCTCATTTAGAGATCTGTTAACCTGTTCTAGGGTGAAGGGGACAGACTGCATGTTCCTCATTTAGAGATCTGTTAACCTGTTCTAGGGTGAAGGGGACAGACTGCATGTTCCTCATTTAGAGATCTGTTAACCTGTTCTAGGGTGGAGGGACAGACTGCATGTTCCTCATTTAGAGATCTGTTAACCTGTTCTAGGGTGGAGGGACAGACTGCATGTTCCTCATTTGAGATCTGTTAACCTGTTCTAGGTGGAGGGACAGACTGCATGTTCCTCATTTAGAGATATGTTAACCTGTTCCAGGGGTGGAGGAGACAGTTTGCATGTTCCTCATTTAGAGATCTAACCTGTTCTAGGGGTGGAGGGGGACAGACTGCATGTTCTCATTTAGAGATCTGTTAACCTGTTCTAGGGTGGAGGGGACAGACTGCATGTTCCTCATTTAGGATCTGTTAACCTGTTCTAGGGTGGAGGACAGACTGCATGTTCCTCATTTAGAGATCTGTTAACCTGTTCTAGGTGGAGGGACAGACTGCATGTTCCTCATTTAGAGAGATGTTAACCTGTTCTAGGGGTGGAGGACAGACTGCATGTTCCTCATTTTAGAGATCTGTTAACCTGTTCACAGGGTGGAGGACAGACTGCATGTTCCTCATTTAGAGATCTGTTAACCTGTTCTAGGGTGGAGGGACAGACTGCATGTTCCTCATTTAGAGATCTGTTAACCTGTTCTAGGTGGAGGGGATAGACTGCATGTGTTCCTAATTTTTCACATCAGTTTCAAATTTGTCAAATTATCAAATCATTAATTGTTGTGATATATTGGACAGTTTAGACATTTTCCATCAATGTTAAAACAAATCAGTACTTTATTCAGAAGACTTAAAACATTAAACAATAGTTCAATATTTACAATAATTCAAATCTGACCATGAAAAATATATGCTGATTATATGAACCTACAGTATGGTAACACAATGGCTGGTATGTTTACGGACATACTCAAATCTCCTCCTCCCAGTCTGTTGTCCCCTCTTTCTTCAAGATGTCCACCATTTTCTTGTACCCAAGGAAGCAAAGGTAACCCCTCCTCCCTATTAGGCTGTCTTGTCATTGTTGGTGATCAAGCCTACCACTGTTGTCATCTGCAAACTTAATGATTGAGTTGGGCGTGCTTAGCCACGCAGTCATGGGTGAACAGGGAGTACAGGAGGGGGCTGGAGAACGCACCCTTGTTGGGCCCCGTGTTGAGGATCACGGGGTGGAGAGATGTTGTTTAATAATGTTTACCTACTGCTTTACTCATCTCATATGTATATACTGTATTCTATCCTACTGTATTTTAGTCAATGCTTTTACTCATCTCATATGTATATACTGTATTCTATCCTACTGTATTTAGTCAATGCTTTACTCATCTCATGTATATACTGTATTCTATCTACTGTATTTAGTCAATGCTTTACTCATCTCATATGTGTTACTGTATTCTATCCTACTGTATTTAGTCAATGCTTCTTTGTCATCTCATATGTATATACTGTATTCTATCCTACTGTATTTAATAATGCTTTACTCATCTCATATGTATATATACTGTATTCTATCCTACTGTATTTAGTCAATGCTTTACTCATCTCATATGTATATACTGTATTCTATCCTACTGTATTTAGTCAATGCTTACTCTCATCATGTATATATACTGTATTCTATCCTACTGTATTTAGTCAATGCTTTACTCATCTCATATGTATATACTGTATTCTATCCTACTGTATTTAGTCAATGCTTTACTCATCTCATATGTATATACTTTGTATTCTATCCCTACTGTATTTAGTCAATGCTTTACTCATCATATGTATATACTGTATTCTATCCTACTGTATTTAGTCAATGCTTTACTCATCTCATATGTATATACTGTATTTCTATCCTACTGTATTTAGTCAATGCTTTACCTAACTCATATGTATATACTGTATTCTACTGTGTATTTAGTCAATGCTTTACTCATCTCATATGTATATATTTCCACTCATATTCTATCCTACTGTATTTAGTCAATGCTTTACTCATCTCATATGTATACTGTATTCTATCCTACTGTATTTAGTCAATGCTTTACTCATCTCATATGTATATACTGTATTCTATCCTACTGTATTTAGTCAATGCTTTACTCATCTCATATGTATATACTGTATTCTATCCTACTGTATTTAGTCAATGCTTACTCATCTCATATGTATATACTGTATTCTATCTACTGTATTTAGGTCAATGCTTTTTACTCATCTCATATGTATATATACTGTATTCTATCCTACTGTATTTAGTCAATGCTTTTACTCATCTCTCATATGTATATACTGTATTCTATGCTACTGTATTTAGTCAATGCTTTTTACTCATTCCATATGTATATACTGTATTCTATCCTACTGTATTTAGTCAATGCTTTAATCATCTCATATGTATATACTGTATTCTATCCTACTGTATTTAGTCAATGCTTTTACTCATCTCCTTGTGTATATACTGTATTCTATCCTACTGTATTTAGTCAATGCTTTACTCATCTCATATGTATATACTGTATTCTATCCTACTGTATTTAGTCAATGCTTTACTCATCTCATATGTATATACTGTATTCTATCCTACTGTATTTAGTCAATGCTTTACCATCTCATATAAATGTATATACTGTATTCTATCCTACTATATTTAGTCAATGCTTTACTCAACTCATATGTATATACTGTATTCTATCCTACTGTATTTAGTCAATGCTTTACTCATCTCATATGTATATACTGTATTCTATCCTACTGTATTTAGTCAATGCTTTTACTCATCTCATATGTATATACTGTATTCTATCCTACTGTATTTAGTCAATGCTTTACCTATCTCATATGTATATACTGTATTCATCCTACTGTATTTAGTCAATGCTTTTACTCATCTCATATGTATATACTGTATTCTATCCTACTGTATTTAGTCAATGCTTTACTCATCTCATATGTATATACTGTATTCTATCCTACTGTATTTAGTCAATGCTTTTACTCATCTCATATGTATATACTGTATTCTATCCTACTGTATTTATCAATGCTTTACTCATCTCATATGTATATACTGTATTCTATCCTACTGTATTTAGTCAATGCTTTACTCATCTCATATGTATATACTGTATTCTATCCTACTGTATTTAGTCAATGCTTTACTCATCTCATATGTATATACTGTATTCTATCCTACTGTATTTAGTCAATGCTTTACTCATCTCATATGTATATACTGTATTCTATCCTACTGTATTTAGTCAATGCTTTACTCATCTCATATGTATATACTGTATTCTATCCTACTGTATTTAGTCAATGCTTTACTCATCTCATATGTATATACTGTATTCTATCCTACTGTATTTAGTCAATGCTTTACTCATCTCATATGTATATACTGTATTCTATCCTACTGTATTTAGTCAATGCTTTACTCATCTCATATGTATATACTGTATTCTATCCTCACTGTATTTAGTCAATGCTTTACTCATCTCATATGTATATACTGTATTCTATCCTACTGTATTTAGTCAATGCTTTACTCATCTCATATGTATATACTGTATTCTATCCTACTGTATTTAGTCAATGCTTTTACTCATCTCATATGTATATACTGTATTCTATCCTACTGTATTTAGTCAATGCTTTACTCATCTCATGTATATACTGTATTCCTATCCTACTGTATTTAGTCAATGCTTTACTCAACTCATATGTATATACTGTATTCTATCCTACTGTATTTAGTCAATGCTTTACTCAACTCATATGTATATACTGTATTCTATCCTACTGTATTTAGTCAATGCTTTACTCATCTCATATGTATATACTGTATTCTATCCTACTGTATTTAGTCAATGCTTTACTCATCTCATATGTATATACTGTATTCTATCCTACTGTATTTAGTCAATGCTTTACTCATCTCATATGTATATACTGTATTCTATCCTACTGTATTTAGTCAATGCTTTTACTCATCTCATATGTATATACTGTATTCTATCCTACTGTATTTAGTCAATGCTTTACTCATCTCATATGTATATACTGTATTCTATCCTACTGTATTTAGTCAATGCTTTACTCATCTCATATGTATATACTGTATTCTATCCTACTGTATTTAGTCAATGCTTTACTCAACTCATATGTATATACTGTATTCTATCCTACTGTATTTAGTCAATGCTTTACTCATCTCATATGTATATACTGTATTCTATCCTACTGTATTTAGTCAATGCTTTACTCATCTCATATGTATATACTGTATCTTCTATCCTACTGTATTTAGTCAATGCTTTACTCAACTCATATGTATATACTGCTGTATTCTATCCTACTGTATTTAGTCAATGCTTTACTCATCTCATATGTATATACTGTATTCTATCCTACTGTATTTAGTCAATGCTTTACTCATCTCATATGTATATACTGTATTCTATCCTACTGTATTTAGTCAATGCTTTACTCATCTCATATATGTATATACTGTATTCTATCCTACTGTATTTAGTCAATGCTTTACTCATCTCATATGTATATACTGTATTCTATCCTACTGTATTTAGTCAATGCTTTACTCATCTCATATGTATATACTGTATTCTATCCTACTGTATTTAGTCAATGCTTTACTCATCTCATATGTATATACTGTATTCTATCCTACTGTATTTAGTCAATGCTTTACTCATCTCATATGTATATACTGTATTCTATCCTACTGTATTTAGTCAATGCTTTTACTCATCTCTATATGTATATACTGTATTCTATCCTACTGTATTTAGTCAATGCTTTACTCATCTCATATGTATATACTGTATTCTATCCTACTGTATTTAGTCAATGCTTTACTCATCTCATATGTATATACTGTATTCTATCCTACTGTATTTAGTCAATGCTTTACTCATCTCATATGTATATACTGTATTCTATCCTACTGTATTTAGTCAATGCTTTACTCAACTCATATGTATATACTGTATTCTATCCTACTGTATTTAGTCAATGCTTTACTCATCTCATATGTATATACTGTATTCTATCCTACTGTATTTAGTCAATGCTTTACTCATCTCATATGTATATACTGTATTCTATCCTACTGTATTTAGTCAATGCTTTACTCATCTCATATGTATATACTGTATTCTTATCCTACTGTATTTAGTCAATGCTTTACTCATCTCATATGTATATACTGTATTCTATCCTACTGTATTTAGTCAATGCTTTACTCAACTCATATGTATATACTGTATTCTATCCTACTGTATTTAGTCAATGCTTTACTCAACTCATAGGTATATACTGTATTCTATCCTACTGTATTTAGTCAATGCCACTCCCACATTGCTCATCCTAATATTAATATATTCCTGTATTTAGCTAACCATGTGACCAATAACATCTGGTAACCATGTGACCAATAACATCTGGTAACCATGTGTATGTGACCAATAACATCTGGTAAACATGTGTATATGACCAATAACATCTGCCAACCATGTGTATGTGACCAATAACATCTGGTAACCATGTGTATGTGACCAATAACATCTGCTGACCATGTGTATATGACCAATAACATCTGCCAACCATGTGTATGTGACCAATAACATCTGCTAAACATGTGACCAATAACATCTGCTAACCATGTGTATGTGACCAATAACATCTGGTAACCATGTGACCAATAACATCTGCTAACCATGTGTGTATATGACCAATAACATCTGCTAACCATGTGTATGTGACCAATAACATCTGGTAACCATGTGTATGTGACCAATAACATCTGCTAACCATGTGACCAATAACATCTGCTAACCATGTGTATATGACCAATAACATCTGCTAAACATGTGTATGTGACCAATAACATCTGGTAACCATGTGTATGTGACCAATAACATCTGCTGACCATGTGTATGTGACCAATAACATCTGCTAACCATGTGTATGTGACCAATAACATCTGCCAACCATGTGTATGTGACCAATAACATCTGCTAAACATGTGACCAATAACATCTGCTAACCATGTGTATGTGACCAATAACATCTGCTAACCATGTGTATGTGACCAATAACATCTGCTAACCATGTGACCAATAACATCTGGTAACCATGTGACCAATAACATCTGCTAACCATGTGTATATGACCAATAACATCTGCTAACCATGTGTATGTGACCAATAACATCTGGTAACCATGTGTATGTGACCAATAACATCTGCTAACCATGTGTATGTGACCAATAACATCTGCTAACCATGTGTATGTGACCAATAACATCTGGTAACCATGTGTATGTGACCAATAACATCAAATCCATGTGACCAATAACATCTGCTAACCATGTGACCAATAACATCTGGTAACCATGTGACCAATAACATCTGCTAACCATGTGTATATGACCAATAACATCTGCTAACCATGTGTATGTGACCAATAACATCTGCTAACCATGTGTATGTGACCAATAACATCTGGTAACCATGTGTATGTGACCAATAACATCTGCTAACCATGTGACCAATAACATCTGCTAACCATGTGACCAATAACATCTGATAACCATGTGACCAATAACATCTGGTAACCATGTGTATGTGACCAATAACATCTGCTGACCATGTGTATATGACCAATAACATCTGCCAACCATGTGTATGTGACCAATAACATCTGCTAAACATGTGACCAATAACATCTGCTAACCATGTGTATGTGACCAATAACATCTGGTAACCATGTGACCAATAACATCTGCTAACCATGTGTATATGACCAATAACATCTGCTAACCATGTGTATGTGACCAATAACATCTGGTAACCATGTGTATGTGACCAATAACATCTGCTAACCATGTGACCAATAACATCTGCTAACCATGTGTATATGACCAATAACATCTGCTAAACATGTGTATGTGACCAATAACATCTGGTAACCATGTGTATGTGACCAATAACATCTGCTGACCATGTGTATGTGACCAATAACATCTGCTAACCATGTGTATGTGACCAATAACATCTGCCAACCATGTGTATGTGACCAATAACATCTGCTAAACATGTGACCAATAACATCTGCTAACCATGTGTATGTGACCAATAACATCTGCTAACCATGTGTATGTGACCAATAACATCTGGTAACCATGTGTATGTGACCAATAACATCTGCTAACCATGTGACCAATAACATCTGGTAACCATGTGACCAATAACATCTGCTAACCATGTGTATATGACCAATAACATCTGCTAACCATGTGTATGTGACCAATAACATCTGGTAACCATGTGTATGTGACCAATAACATCTGCTAACCATGTGTATGTGACCAATAACATCTGCTAACCATGTGTATGTGACCAATAACATCTGGTAACCATGTGTATGTGACCAATAACATCTGCTAACCATGTGACCAATAACATCTGCTAACCATGTGACCAATAACATCTGGTAACCATGTGACCAATAACATCTGCTAACCATGTGTATATGACCAATAACATCTGCTAACCATGTGTATGTGACCAATAACATCTGCTAACCATGTGTATGTGACCAATAACATCTGGTAACCATGTGTATGTGACCAATAACATCTGCTAACCATGTGACCAATAACATCTGCTAACCATGTGACCAATAACATCTGATAACCATGTGACCAATAACATCTGGTAACCATGTGTATGTGACCAATAACATCTGCTAACCATGTGACCAATAACATCTGCTAACCATGTGACCAATAACATCTGGTAACCATGTGACCAATAACATCTGCTAACCATGTGTATATGACCAATAACATCTGGTAACCATGTGTATGTGACCAATAACATCTGCTAACCATGTGACCAATAACATCTGGTAACCATGTGACCAATAACATCTGCTAACCATGTGTATATGACCAATAACATCTGCTAACCATGTGTATGTGACCAATAACATCTGGTAACCATGTGTATGTGACCAATAACATCTGCTAACCATGTGTATGTGACCAATAACATCTGCTAACCATGTGTATGTGACCAATAACATCTGGTAACCATGTGTATGTGACCAATAACATCTGCTAACCATGTGACCAATAACATCTGCTAACCATGTGACCAATAACATCTGGTAACCATGTGACCAATAACATCTGCTAACCATGTGTATATGACCAATAACATCTGCTAACCATGTGTATGTGACCAATAACATCTGCTAACCATGTGTATGTGACCAATAACATCTGGTAACCATGTGTATGTGACCAATAACATCTGCTAACCATGTGACCAATAACATCTGCTAACCATGTGACCAATAACATCTGATAACCATGTGACCAATAACATCTGGTAACCATGTGTATGTGACCAATAACATCTGCTAACCATGTGACCAATAACATCTGCTAACCATGTGACCAATAACATCTGGTAACCATGTGACCAATAACATCTGCTAACCATGTGTATATGACAAATACAATCTGATTTGACTTGCAGCAATCAAAATACAACAATCACAATTTAATTTGCTTCTAAACCTAGTATTAAACGTGGTATTAAACGTGGTATTAAACGTGGTATTAAACATGGTATTAAACCTGGTATTAAACATGGTATTAAACATGGTATTAAACATGGTATTAAACCTGGTATTAAACCTGGTATTAAACATGGTATTAAACATGGTATTAAACCTGGTATTAAACATGGTATTAAACATGGTATTAAACCTGGTATTAAACATGGTATTAAACATGGTATTAAACATGGTATTAACCCTGGTATTAAACATGGTATTAAACATGGTATTAAACCTAGTATTAAACATGGTATTAAACATGGTATTAAACATGGTATTAAACGTGGTATTAAACGTGGTATTAAACATGGTATTAACCCTGGTATTAAACATGGTATTAAACATGGTATTAAACCTGGTATTAAACATGGTATTAAACATGGTATTAAACATGGTATTAAACCTGGTATTAAACCTGGTATTAAACATGGTATTAAACATGGTATTAAACATGGTATTAAACCTGGTATTAAACATGGTATTAAACATGGTATTAAACATGGTATTAAACCTGGTATTAAACATGGTATTAAACATGGTATTAAACATGGTATTAAACATGGTATTAACCCTGGTATTAAACATGGTATTAAACATGGTATTAAACCTAGTATTAAACATGGTATTAAACATGGTATTAAACGTGGTATTAAACGTGGTATTAAACATGGTATTAACCCTGGTATTAAACATGGTATTAAACATGGTATTAAACCTGGTATTAAACCTGGTATTAAACATGGTATTAAACATGGTATTAAACCTAGTATTAAACATGGTATTAAACATGGTATTAAACGTGGTATTAAACATGGTATTAACCCTGGTATTAAACATGGTATTAAACATGGTATTAAACCTGGTATTAAACCTGGTATTAAACATGGTATTAAACATGGTATTAAACCTGGTATTAAACATGGTATTAAACATGGTATTAAACATGGTATTAAACCTGGTATTAAACATGGTATTAAACATGGTATTAAACATGGTATTAAACATGGTATTAACCCTGGTATTAAACATGGTATTAAACATGGTATTAAACCTAGTATTAAACATGGTATTAAACCTGGTATTAAACATGGTATTAAACGTGGTATTAAACATGGTATTAACCCTGGTATTAAACATGGTATTAAACATGGTATTAAACCTGGTATTAAACATGGTATTAAACATGGTATTAAACCTAGTATTAAACATGGTATTAAACGTGGTATTAAACATGGTATTAAACCTGGTATTAAACCTAGTATTAAACCTGGTATTAAACCTGGTATTAAACCTGGTATTAAACCTGTTATTAAACCTGGTATTAAACCTGGTATTAAACCTAGTATTAAACCTGGTATTAAACATGGTATTAAACCTGGTATTAAACCTGGTATTAAACATGGTATTAAACCTGGTATTAAACCTGGTATTAAACCTGGTATTAAACATGGTATTAAACCTAGTATTAAACCTGTATTAAACCTGGTATTAAACCTGGTATTAAACCTAGTATTAAACCTGGTATTAAACCTGGTATTAAACATGGTATTAAACCTGGTATTAAACCTGGTATTAAACCTGGTATTAAACCTAGTATTAAACATGGTATTAAACCTGGTATTAAACCTAGTATTAAACCTGGTATTAAACCTGGTATTAAACATGGTATTAAACGTGGTATTAAACCTAGTATTAAACCTAGTATTAAACCTGGTATTAAACATGGTATTAAACCTGGTATTAAACCTGGTATTAAACCTGGTATTAAACGTGGTATTAAACGTGGTATTAAACATGGTATTAAACGTGGTATTAAACGTGGTATTAAACATGGTATTAAACCTGGTATTAAACATGGTATTAAACCTAGTATTAAACCTAGTATTAAACCTGGTATTAAACATGGTATTAAACGTGGTATTAAACATGGTATTAACCCTGGTATTAAACATGGTATTAAACATGGTATTAAACCTGGTATTAAAACTGGTATTAAACATGGTATTAAACATGGTATTAAACGTGGTATTAAACATGGTATTAAACCTGGTATTAAACATGGTATTAAACCTGGTATTAAACATGGTATTAAACATGGTATTAAACATGGTATTAAACATGGTATTAAACCTAGTATGAAAGTGTAAGGCTCCAGTCATCATGAAGTAAAGAATACTACAATATCTAGTATGAAAGTGTAAGGCTCCAGTCATCATGAAGTAAAGAATACTACAATATCTAGTATGAAAGTGTAAGGCTCCAGTCATCATGAAGTAAAGAATACTACACTATCTAGTATGAAAGTGTAAGGCTCCAGTCATCATGAAGTAAAGAATACTACAATATCTAGTATGAAAGTGATGTCTAGTACATTGACTCCTCCCCCTGGACTCCTCCCCCTGTACAGACTACTGCTATTTACATTTACATTTTACATTTAAGTCATTTAGCAGACGCTCTTATCCAGAGCGACTTACAAATTGGTGCATTCACCTTATGACATCCAGTGGAACAGTAGTGCATCTAAATCTTTTAAGGGGGTGAGAGGGATTACTTTATCCTATCCTAGGTATTCCTTAAAGAGGTGGGGTTTCAGGTGTCTATTGTTGGTGTTGTTTACAGTGTTGTTATTTAAAGGGAGAACTCCTCCCCACTGGACTGTGATGTCAGTCTGCTGCTCCTGTACAGAACACTGCTGTTGTTGTTGTTGTTGACAACGGTAACACTATGACAACAACCCTTCAACATTCTCTTCAGGTGGTTCCGAACTTGACCCCAACGAACACGAGAACAAAGGGTTGAGACAGCAGTAGAGAACGCCAGCAGCCTGGTCACATAGAAGGAGTAGTCCAACGTGGTGCTGGTGCCACACTGATCCCCATAGTGTTGTGGATGAATCAGCACCGCCACCATCTTGACTCTTATACACCAGCGTCCTGAGGAAGATGACCACGTTGCACGGCGCCCAGCCCACAAAGAAAACCAGGACCAGGCTGAAGACCAGCCTGGCGGTCCTGTGGCTCCTCCTGTCTCCGCCGCCTCCTCTGGCTGCCTAACCCTAACCCTGGGTCTCAGGAGGCGGACTACAATCTGACTGTAACAGACACACACTACTAATAATGTCACTATGAACAGGATGTTCTGCTGGTGGTGACCCCCCACAGCCTCCAGCTGACATCTGCAACCTCACAGTACCGCTGTTCACCACTAGGGGCGTTAGAGTCACTAGCCCATCAGGGTTGTTAGGGTCCAGAGGGTCTTTAAAGTCAGTAGAATCAGTGATGATGAACTTGGTAGTAAGATGAGAGCTGGCATAGCAGCTAACAGACTGACGGTCCAGACGACTAAATGATACGACAGCGCTCCAGGTGCCCTGAGAGTGGGAGGGGCCTGACACCAGGTAAGACAGGGGTGGAGCACGGCTGTAACGATGCAGTGTCATTAGGATGAGGAAGATGCCACTGCTGTAGTAGCCAGCATAGAACAGGAAGCTAACCGCCTTACACGTGAGGTCACCGTAGCTCCAGCCAATCAGGTGATAGGAGACCCAGAAGGGGAGGCCGCAGGTGAACACCAGGTCAGACAACGCCAGGTTCATCATGAACGCATTTGTCAGTGACCGAAGATGCTCGTACCTGGGAGAGAAGCAGACACACAACACTGTTTTAAACACAACACTTTTCAACACAACAATGTTTTAAACACCCTAAAACCCTGATGACGACTACAGTAGTAGTCCTACCCTATAACCCTGAGGAAGACTACAGTAAGAGTCCTGACTTGTAACCCTGATGAAGACTACAGTAATAGTCCTACCCTATAACCCTGATGAAGTCTACAGTAATAGTCCTACCCTGTAACCCTGATGAAGACTACAGTAATAGTCCTACCCTGTAACCCTGATGAAGACTACAGTAATAGTCCTACCCTGTAACCCTGATGAAGACTACAGTAGTAGGTCTACCCTGTAACCCTGATGAAGACTACAGTAAGAGTCCTACCCTATAACCCTGATGAAGACTACAGTAGTAGGTCTACCCTGTAACCCTGATGAAGACTACAGTAATAGTCCTACCCTATAACCCTGATGAAGACTACAGTAATAGTCCTACCCTGTAACCCTGATGAAGACTACAGTAATAGTCCTACCCTATAACCCTGATGAAGACTACAGTAATAGTCCTACCCTGATGAAGACTACAGTAGTAGGTCTACCCTGTAACCCTGATGAAGACTAGAGTATTAGTCCTACCCTATAACCCTGATGAAGACTACAGTAATAGTCCTACCCTATAACCCTGATGAAGACTACAGTAATAGTCCTACCCTGTAACACTGATGAAGACTACAGTAATAGTCCTACCCTGATGAAGACTACAGTAAGAGTTATGGTTTAAACTAGGCTCTCCAACCCTTTTCCAAGAGAGATACCCTTCTGTAGGTTTTCACTCCTACCCTGTTACTGGAGAGATACCATCCTGGAGGTTTTAACTCCAACCCTGTTCCTGGAGAGAGACCCTCCTGGAGGTTTTAACTCCAACCCTGTTACTCAAGGACTGGTCCACTAGTTACCTCGCTCTCTCAAAACAAGATACATGACAAGAGCAGCAAGCCAAGTTAAAATGAGGAAAATATGCATGATCTATTTCTCATCATCAGACTGTCCTACCTGGCCAGAATCAACAGCACCAGCAGGTTACCCACAAGGCTTAGCACAATGACCACGGAGAGGACCATGGGTGTGACGAGGGCTCCGAACCTGACCACGTCTGTCTTGGAGCAGCGTTCATCCCTGTACTCCTCGTCATAGTCTGCGCTGCCGTAGAAATCAGTGGTGACATTGGTTCCGTTGCCGGGAGTAGTAGGTCTCAATCCTTCCTCTACAGTGCTATACAGGTTCCCTGTAGGAAACCTCTGGGATTGAAAAAGTCTTAATGAGTGAGATTCCTATAAGGGGAAAAAGGTTCAACGATACCCAGTAACAATGACATCCTGAAATACTAATAAATATACCATTATATTTGACCTACAATGGTATCAGTTCCTGTTTTACTAGCTCCTAGTCTGAGTCACTCAATCTGGGTTACTAAACAATACATCTCCATGAGCGACACAATCATATCTGTGATAAAGTGTTACAAGCTGAAGTGAACGGTAGTCATGTTAAAATATACTGAACAAAAATAGAAACGCATCCCGCAACAATTTCAAAGATTTTACTGAGTTACAGTTCATATCAGGGGCATAACTTTTACTGGGGATGGGGGTCAAGTCCCACGTTCTGAAATGGCATTTTTGTCCCCAGTTTTATCATTGCAATGTGATACAAAAGGTGGCAACGGTGTGCTTTAGAGACCATGTGGACACCTCCTCACCGGGTAGAGTAGGCTGTTTTGAGTGTTCAGCCGGCTGAGTTAGAAATCAAACGGACACCACAGAGCGGGCTGACAGGCTGTGTGAAGGCAAAGTTGGGAAGGCTGGCTGACCAGCATGGGAGAGTTGAGCATAGTTCAATGTGTATGTGTTGCGCTCTGTCACCGAGTTGTAAAAGCAAGCAGAGCAGAAACTGGCTACTCTTTATTTGACTGATGTAGCTGGCAAGGTAACTGCTGTTTAACTTAACAGGAAAAAAACTAGTGTTTATTCGCAGTGCTGAGCTACTATTGTAACAGACATGTACAGTAACGTAAGCTAATGTTTCATCCCATCTCGACTGAGGTGAATAAATAAGCTATGCTAGCTAGTAATAGCTACCACAGCCAGGTCAGCGCTAGCCTCTAGTTATCTGTCAGAAAGGAATAACTTATAAAAATTTCTAGCCTTTGTTTGTCCCGTTTTAGAAGTTAAATAACTTTGCAAGCTTGCGCCAGTTGATGTATCGTTCGAAAAAGACCTGGCCAAAAGTTGGCTAACCAAACTAGACCTGAATCAAACTAGACCTGAATCACACTAGACCTGAATTAAACTAGACCTGAATTAAACTAACCTGAATCAAACACGCCTGAATTACACTAGACCTGAATCAAACTACACCTTAATCAAACTAGATCTGAATAAAACTACACCTGAATCAAACTACACCTGAATCAAACATGAAACCATCAGTAAAACGATTGAAGATTAAAATTCTGACGGGGTGGCCTAGTGGTTAGAGCGTTGGACTAGTAACTGGAAGGTTGCATGTTCAAATCCCCGAGCTGACAAGGTACAAATCTGTCGTTCTGCCCCTGAACAGGCAGTTAACCCACTGTTCCTAGGCCGTCATTGAAAATAAGAATTTGTTCTTAACTGACTTGCCTAGTTAAATAAAGGTAAAAAATAAAAAAAACATTTAAAAAAAAGTAATTATGTCAATGTAACATTATTGATCTGTCAGTTTATCTGACTAATTCCCTATGTTTCACACTGGCACAGTATTAAACACCTCTAACGTTACAGTCTTAACTGTCATGGTGCACAGTAGAGGTCTGGGCGGGGACCGATTTCTTCATCCCGCTACCTCCTCACACACCGGATTTCTTTCCCACTACCTCAAGGACTAGTCCTACCCACTACCACAAGGACTGGTCCTACCCACTACCACAAGGACTAGTCCTACCCACTACCTCAAGGACTGGTCGAACCCAACCACAGTCCTACCCACTACCTCAGGGACTGGTCCAACCCAACCACAGTCCTACCCACTACCTCAAGGACTGGTCCAACCACTGTCCTACCCACTACCACAAGGACTGGTTCCTACCGCAGTCCTACCCACTACCACAAGGACTGGTCCAACCACAGTCCTATGCACTACCTCAAGGACTGGTCCAACCCAACCACAGTCCTACCCACTACCACAAGGACTGGTCCAACCACAGTCCTACCCACTACCTCAAGGACTGGTACAACCACAGTCCTACCCACTACCTCAAGGACTGGTACAACCACAGTCCTACCCACCACCTCAAGGACTGGTCCAACCACAGTCCTACCTACTACCTCAAGGACTGGTCCAACCCAACCACAGTCCTACCCACTACCTCAAGGACTGGTCCAACCACAGTCCTACCCACCACCTCAAGGACTGGTCCAACCGCAGTCCTACCCAATACCTCAAGGACTGGTCCAACCCAACCGCAGGCCTACCCACCACCTCAAGGACTGGTCTAACCACAGTCTACCCACTACCTCAAGGACTGGTCCAACCACAGTCCTACCCAATACCTCAAGGACTGGTCCAACCCAACCGCAGGCCTACCCACCACCTCAAGGACTGGTCCAACCACAGTCCTGCCCACTACCTCAAGGACTGGTCCAACCGCAGTGCTACCCACTACCACAAGGACTGGTCCAACCCAACCACAGTCCTACCCACTACCTCAAGGACTGGTCCAATCACAGTCCTACCCACAACCACAAGGACTGGTCCAACCACAGTCCTACCCACTACCTCAAGGACTGGTCCAACCCAACCGCAGTCCTACCCACTACCACATGGACTGGTCCAACCACAGTCCTACCCACTACCTCAAGGACTGGTCCAACCCAACCGCAGTCCTACCTACTGCCACAAGGACTGGTCCAACCCAACCGCAGTCCTACCCACTACCTCAAGGACTAGTCCTACCCACTACCTCAAGGACTGGTTGAACCCAACCACAGTCCTACCCACTACCTCAAGGACTGGTTGAACCCAACCACAGTCCTACCCACTACCTCAAGGACTGGTCCAACCCAACCACAGTCCTACCCACTACCACAAGGACTGGTTCCTACCGCAGTCCTACCCACTACCACAAGGACTGGTCCAACCACAGTCCTATGCACTACCTCAAGGACTGGTCCAACCCAACCGCAGTCCTACCCACTACCACAAGGACTGGTCCAACCACAGTCCTACCCACTACCTCAAGGACTGGTACAACCACAGTCCTACCCACTACTTCAAGGACTGGTCCAACCACAGTCCTACCCACTACCTCAAGGACTGGTCCATCCACAGTCCTACCCAATACCTCAAGGACTGGTCCAACCCAACCACAGGCCTACCCACCACCTCAAGGACTGGTCCAACCACAGTCCTGCCCACTACCTCAAGGACTGGTCCAACCGCAGTCCTACCCACTACCACAAGGACTGGTCCAACCCAACCACAGTCCTACCCACTACCACAAGGACTGGTCTAACCACAGTCTACCCACTACCTCAAGGACTGGTCTAACCACAGTCTACCCACTACCACTACCTCAAGGACTGGTCCAACCCAACCGCAGTCACACCCACTACCACAAGGACTGGTCCAACCACAGTCCTACCCACTACCTCAAGGACTGGTCCAACTGCAGTCCTACCCATTACCTCAAGGACTGGTCCAACCCAACCACAGTCCTACCCACTACCTCAAGGACTGGTCCAACCCAACCCCAGTCCTATCCACTACCTCGAGAACTGGTCCAACCCAACCACAGTCCTACCCACTACCTCAATTACTGGTCCAACCCAACCACAGTCCTATCCACTACCACAAGGACTGGTCCAACCCAACCACAGTCCTACCCACTACCTCAAGGACTGGTCCAACCCAACCGCAGTCCTACCCACTACCTCAAGGACTGGTCCAATCACAGTCCTACCCACAACCACAAGGACTGGTCCAACCACAGTCCTACCCACTACCTCAAGGACTGGTCCAACCCAACCGCAGTCCTACCCACTACCACATGGACTGGTCCAACCACAGTCCTACCCACTACCTCAAGGACTGGTCCAACCCAACCGCAGTCCTACCCACTACCACATGGACTGGTCCAACCACAGTCCTACCCACTACCACAAGGACTGGTCCAACCACAGTCCTATCTACTACCTCAAGGACTGGTCCATCCACAGTCCTACCTACTGCCACAAGGACTAAGTCCAACCGAACCGCAGTCCTACCCACTACCTCAAGGACTGATCCAACCCAACCGCAGTCCTACCCACTACCTCAAGGACTGGCCCAACCACAGTCCTACCCACTACCACAAGGACTGGTCCAACCACAGTCCTACCCACTACCTCAAGGACTGGTCCAACCCAACCGCAGTCCTACCCACTACCACAAGGACTGGTCCAAACCAACCACAGTCCTACCCACTACCACAAGGACTGGTCCAACCGCATTCCTACCCACTACCACATGGACTGGTCCAACCACAGTCCTACCCCCTACCTCAAGGACTAGTCCAACCACAGTCCTATCCACTACCTCAAAGACTGGTCCAACCCAACCACAGTCCTACCCACTACCTCAAGGACTGGTCCAACCCAACCACAGTCCTATCCACTACCACAAGGACTGGTCCAACCCAACCGCAGTCCTACCCACTACCTCAAGGACTGGTCCAACCCAACCACAGTCCTACCCACTACCTCAAGGACTGGTCCAATCACAGTCCTACCCACAACCACAAGGACTGGTCCAACCACAGTCCTACCCATTACCTCAAGGACTGGTCCAACCACAGTCCTATCTACTACCTCAAGGACTGGTCCAACCCAACCGCAGTCCTACCTACTGCCACAAGGACTGGTCCAACCCAACCGCAGTCCTACCCACTACCTCAAGGACTAGTCCAACCCAACTGCAGTCCTACCCACTACCTCAAGGACTGGTCCAACCCAACCGCAGTCCTACCCACTACCTCAAGGACTGGTCCAACCCAACCGCAGTCCTACCCACTACCTCAAGGACTGGTCCAATCACAGTCCTACCCACTACCACAAGGACTGGTCCAACCACAGTCCTATCTACTACCTCAAGGACTGGTCCAACCCAAACGCAGTCCTACCTACTGCCACAAGGACTGGTCCAACCCAACCGCAGTCCTGCCCACTACCTCAAGGACTAGTCCAACCCAACTGCAGTCCTACCCACTACCTCAAGGACTGGTCCAACCCAACGCAGTCCTACCACTACCCCAAGCGACTAGTCCAACCCAACCGCAGTCCTACCCACTACCTCAAGGATTGGTCCAACCCACTACCACAAGGACTGTTCCTACCCATTACCACAAGGACTAGTCCTACCCACTACCTCAAGGACTGGTCGAACCCAACCACAGTCCTACCCACTACCTCAAGGACTGGTCCAACCCAACCACAGTCCTACCCACTACCTCAAGGACTGGTCCAACCGCAGTCCTACCCACTACCACATGGACTGGTCCAACCACAGTCCTACCCACTACCACAATGACTGGTCCAACCACAGTCCTATCTACTACCTCAAGGACTGGTCCAACCCAACCGCAGTCCTACCTACTGCCACAAGGACTGGTCCAACCCAACCGCAGTCCTACCCACTACCTCAAGGACTAGTCCAAC
>NW_027037519.1:2500-20154 GCF_034236695.1 Oncorhynchus nerka
GCGGCGTGTCTGTGATGTGAGGCGTTTCTGTGTGTGTGATGAGGCGTGTCTGTGTGTGGATGTGAGGCGTGTCTGTGTGTGATGAGGCGTGTCTGTGTGTGTGATGTGAGGCGTGTCTGTGTGTGTGATGTGAGGCGTGTCTGTGTGTGTGTGAGGCGTGTCTGTGTGGATGTGAGGCGATATGTGTGTGTGATGTGCAGGCGTGTCTGTGTGTGTGTGATGAGGTGTGTCTGTGTGGGATGTGAGGCGTGTCTGTGTGTGATGAGGCGTGTCTGTGTGTGTGATGTGAGGGTGTGTGGTGTGTGTGTGATGTGAGGCGTGTCTGTGTGTGTGATGTGAGGCGTGTCTGGTGTGGTGAGGCGTGTCTGTGTGTGATGTGAGTGTGTCTGTGTGATGTGATGTGAGCGTGTGTGTCTGGTGATGAGGTGTCTGTGTGTGTGATGTGAGGCGTGCGTGTGGTGTGAGGCGTGTCTGTGTGATGAGGCGTGTCTGTGTGTGTGATGTGGAGGTGTGCGTGTGTGGTGGTGAGCGTGTCTGTGTGTGATGTGAGGCGTGTTTGTGTGGTGTGAGGTGTGTCTGTGTGATGTGATGTGAGCGTGTGTGTGATGTGAGGTGTGTCTGAGGCTGTGATGTGATGAGGTGTCTGTGTGATGTGAGGGAGGCGTGCGTGTGATGTGTCTGTGTGTCTGTGTGATGTGGAGGGTGTGTAGAGGCGGTCTGTGTGTGATGTGAGGTGTGTCTGGCGTGGTGTGGTGAGGCGTGTCTGTGTGTGTGGTGTGAGCGTGTCTGTTTGTGTGGTGGAGGCGTGTCTGTGTGTGGGTGTGAGGCGTGTGATGTGGTGTGAGGTGTGTCTGTGTGTGTGATGAGCGTGTCTGTGGTGATGAGAGGCATGTGTGTGTGATGTGAGCGTGTCTGTGTGTGATGAGGCGTGTCTGTGTGTGTGATGTGGGAGGCGTGGCTTGTGTGGTGAGAGGCGTGTCTGTGTGTGGTGTGAGGCGTGTGTGTGGTGAGGCGTGTGTGGTGTGAGCGTGTCTGTGTGTGATGAGTGCATGTCTGTGTGTGGTGGGAGGCGTGTCTGTGTGTGATGTGATGTGGCGTGTGTGTGATGTGGAGGCGTGTGTCTGATTGTGAGGTGATGTGAGCGTGAGGTGTGTGTGTGTGTGTGTGTGAGGTGTGTCTGTGTGTGTGATGTGAGCGTGTGTGTGATGTGAGGCGTGTCTGTGTGTGACGTGAGGAGTGTCTGTGTGTGATGTGAGGCATGTCTGTGAGGTGAGGTGTGTCTGTGTGATGTGAGGTGTGTCTGTGTGTGTGATGTGAGGCGTGTCTGTGTGTGTGGTGTGGTGTGAGGCGTGTCTGTGTCTGTGTGTGTGGTGTGAGGCGTGTCTGTTTGTGTGGTGTGAGGCGTGTCTGTGTGTGTGGTGTGAGGCGTGTGTGTGGTGTGAGGCGTGTCTGTGTGTGTGATGTGAGGCGTGTCTGTGTGTGATGTGAGGCGTGTCTGTGTGTGATGTGAGGCGTGTCTGTGTGTGTGATGTGAGGCGTGTCTGTGTGTGTGATGTGAGGCGTGTCTGTGTGTGTGATGTGAGGCGTGTCTGTGTGTGATGTGAGGCGTGTCTGTGTGTGACGTGAGGCGTGTCTGTGTGTGATGTGAGGCGTTCTGTGTGTGATGTGAGGCGTGTCTGTGTGTGTGGGATGTGAAAGTGTCTGTGTGCATGTGGAGGCGGTTCAAAGGATGAGGCGGTCTGTGTGTGTGATGTGAGGCGTGTCTGTGTGTGAGTGAGGCATGTCTGTGTGTGTGATGTGGAGGCCTGTCTGCAGTGAGGTAGAGGGCGGTCTGTGTGTGTGATGGAGGGGTTCTGCGTGATGAGGCGTGTCTGTGTGGTGATGAGGCAGTGTGTGTGTGTAGTGTGTGATGAGGCGGGTCTGTGTGTGGTGTGAGGCGTGTCTGTGTGTGGTGGAGGCGTGGTCGTGTCTGTGGTATGAGGCGGTGTCGTGTGTGGTATGAGGCGTGATGTGGAGGCGTGTCTGTGTGTGATGTGGGAGGCGTGTCTGTGTGTGTGGTGTGAGGCGTGTATGTGTGTGATGAGGCGTGTCTGTGTGTGGTGATGTATGATGGGAGGAGGCGTATCTGTGTGTGATGTGAGGCATGTCTGTGTGTGTGATGTGAGGCGTATCTGTGTGAGAGTGTCTGTGTGTGATGTGAAGGTGTGTGTGTGTTGTCTGTGTGTGTGAGTGTATGTGAGCGTGTCTGTGTGATGATGAGAGCGTGTCGTGTCTGTCTGTGTGATGTGAGCATGTCTGTGTGATGTGAGGCGTGTCTGTGTGTGTGATGTGAGGCGTGTCTGTGTGTGGTGTGATGAGGCGTGTCTATGTGTGGTGTGATGTGAGGCGTGTCTGTGTGTGTGTGATGTGAGCGTGTGTGTGATGTGTGGCGTGTCTGTGTGTGATGTGAGGCGTGTCTGTGTGTGGTGTGAGGGTCGTGTCTGTGTGTGGTGTGAGGCGTGTCTGTGTGTGATGTGAGGCGTGTCTGTGTGTGTGGTGTGAGCGTGTCTGTGTGTGGTGATGTGAGGCATGTCTGTGTGATGGGAGGCGTGTGTGTGGAGGCTGTGTGTGATGTGATGAGCATGTCTGTGTGTGTGTGTGTGAGGCGTGTCTGTGTGTGTGATGTGAGGCGTGTCTGTGTGTGATGTGATGATGAGCGTGTCTGTGTGATGTGAGGCGTGTCTGTGTGTGATGTGAGGCGTGTGTGTGATGTGAGGCGTGTGTGTGGTAGGGTGTGCAGCGTGTGTGTGATGTGAGGCATGTGTGGTGTGAGGCTTGTCTGTGTGTGTGGTGTGAGCGTGTATGTGTGTGATGTGAGGCGTGTCTGTGTGTGTGTGATGTGAGGCGTGTCTGAGTGTGAGGGCGTGTCTGTGTGTGATGTGAGGCGTGTTTATGTGTGTGATGTGAGGCGTGTGTGTGATGTGAGGCATGTCTGTGTGTGACCTTGACCAAGACCCCTAGTCAGGCACAGTGTGCCCTGACACACACACTTGTGTAAGTGGCAGACAGGCACACACTTAGTGAGTGGCAGACACACGTGTGTGACACACACACACAGAAGTCAGGCACAGTGTGCCCTGACACACACACACACAGAAAGTGGCAGACACACACACACAGTGAGTGGCACACACACACATAGTAGACACACACACACACACACACATAAGTGGCAGTAGACACACACACACAGAGAAGAGTGGCAGACACATATACACACGGAGTCACACACACACACCATCTGCTCAGAGACAGCTCTAGAGCCAGGTCCCATCCCATAGACCTGGACATGTCACGGAACCTCTGATAAACCTCACATCTGTGTTTTTGTGTGTGTGTAGTTGTCTTTCTCTCTCCCTCCATCTCTGTCTCTCTCTATTTTCTCTCTTCCCCCATTACTCCTCTCTTCTCTCTCCTCCATCTCTGTCTCTCTATTTCTCTCTCTTCCCCCATTACTCCTCTCTTTCTCTCTCCCTCCATCTCTGTCTCTCTCTATTTCTCTCTCTTCCCCCATTACTCCTCTCTTTCTCTCTCCCCTCCATCTCTCTCTCTGTCTCTCTCTATTTCTCTCTCTTCCCCCATTACTCCTCTCTTTCTCTCTCCCGCCCTTTCTCCCTCACTCTTTCTCACTCTGCTGCTGTTTTGGTTTCTGCCACTGCAGGAGAGATAGATAGGGAGGGAGAGGATGGATTGAGATAAAGAGAGAGAGAGAGGATGGATCAAAGATGTTGTGAAATAAATGGGATGTGAACTTGGAGACCTCCTCTCCAGCTGTCTCCCAGATATACTGTCAGTCCACCAGACGCCCGCCGGGAATCTGCCCAAAACTGCACTCTAACATTGCCCTAACGTTGTAGAGCGTTGTTAAAATATTTTTTCCCAGACATCTGCCCACATGCGCTAGCTAAGACATTATCCACGATGAATTAAACAGACTGACACAACATTTTAGTGTGTGTGTGTGTGTGTGTGTGTGTGTGTGTGTGTGTGTGTGTGTGTGTCAGTCACTGCGGCTGTTTAGCCATTCAGCACACACAGGTTGACTTACTGGGAATTACCATTCTGTTGAAACAAGCACCGAGAGGAGGAGGAGGGAGGTGGAGAGGGAGAGGACAGGGTTGTAAGTATATTGTCTTACCTTTAGGAGAGGAGGTGAGAGAGAGGGACAGGGTTGGTAAGTATATTGTCTTACCTTTAGGAGAGGGAGGGAGGGAGAGAGAGGGACAGGGGGTTGGCAAGTATATTGTCTTACCTTTAGGAGAGGAGGAGAGGGGAGGGAGACAGGGTTGGAGTATATTGTCTTACCTTTAGGAGATGGAGGAGAGAGAGGGACAGGGTTGGTTAGTATATTGTCTTACCTTTAGAGAGGGAGGGAGGAGAGGGACAGGGTTAGTTAGGTCTTACCTTTAGGAGATTGGTAGTATATTGTCTTAAGGGAGGGAGGGGCAGAGGGACAGGGTTGTTTAGTATATTGTCTTACCTTTAGGAGAGGAGGGAGGGGAGAGAGGGACAGGGTTGGTAAGTATATTGTCTTACCTTTAGGAGAGGGAGGGAGGGAGAGAGAGGGACAGGGTTGGTTAGTATATTGTCTTACCTTTAGGAGAGGGAGGGAGGAGGAGAGGAGACAGGGTTGGTTAGTATATTGTCTTACCTTTAGGAGAGGGAGGGAGAGGGGAGAGGGACAGGGTTGGTAGTATATTGTCTTACCTTTAGGAGATGGAGGGAGAGAGAGGGACAGGGTTATATTGTCTTACCTTACAGGGTTGGTAATATATTGTCTTACCTTTAGGAGAGGGAGGGAGAGAGGACAGGGTTGGTTAGTATATTGTCTTACCTTTAGGGAGGGAGAGGGGAGACAGGGTTGGTTAGTATATTGTCTTACCTTTAGGAGAGGGAGGGAGGAGAGAGAGGACAGGGTTGGTAGTATATTATCTTACACTTTAGAGAGGGAGGGAGGGAGGGGAGGGACAGGGTTGGTTAGTATATTGTCTTACCTTTAGGAGATGGAGGAGGAGGGAGAGAGAGGACAGGGTTGGTTAGTATATTGTCTTACCTTTAGGAGAGGGAGGAGGAGAGAGAGAGGGACAGGTTGGTTAGTATATTGTCTTACCTTTAGGAGATGGAGGGGAGAGAGAGGGGACAGGGTTGGTAAGTCTATTGTCTTACCTTTAGGAGAGGGAGGGGAGAGAGAGGGACAGGGTTGGTTAGTATATTGTCTTACCTTAGGAGATGGAGGGGAGAGAGAGAGGACAGGGTTGGTTAGTATATTGTTTACCTTTAGGAGAGGGAGGGAGGGAGAGAGGGACAGGGTTGGTTAGTATATTGTCTTACCTTTAGGAGAGGGGAGGGAGAGAGATGGACAGGGTTGGGTGACCTTTAGGAGAGGGAGGGATGGACAGGGTTGGTTAGTATATTGAGGAGGAGGGAGGGACAGGGTTGGTTAGTATATTGTCTTACCTTTAGGAGAGGGAGGAGGAGGGAGAGGACAGGGTTGTTTAGTATATTGTCTTACCTTAGGAGAGGGAGGGTGAGAGGGATGGACAGGGTTGGTTACTATATTGTCTTACCTTTAGGAGAGGGAGGAGGGGAGGAGAGGGACAGGGTTGGTTAGTATATTGTCTTACCTTAGGAGAGGGAGGGAGGGAGAGGGAGAGAGAGGACAGGTTAGTTAGTATATTGTCTTACCTTAGGAGACGGAGGGAGGAGAGAGGACAGGGTTGGTATATTGTCATTACCTTTAGGAGATGGAGGAGGGAGAGAGAGGGACAGGGTTATTAGTATATTGTCTTACCTTTAGGAGATGGAGGGGGAGAGAGGGACAGGGTTGGTTAGTATATTGTCTTACCTTTAGGAGATGGAGGAGGGAGAGGGACAGGGTTGGTTAGTATATTGTCTTACCTTTAGGAGAGGGAGGGAGGGAGGAGAGGAGGGACAGGGTTGGTTAGTATATTGTCTTACCTTTAGGAGAGGGAGAGAGAGGGACAGGGTTGGTTAGTATATTGTCTTACCTTTAGGAGATGGAGGGGGAGAGAGAGAGGACAGGGTTGGTTAGTATATTGCTTTACCTTTAGGGAGATGGAGGGAGGAGGGAGGGACAGGGTTGGTTAGTATATTGTCTTACCTTTAGGAGATGGAGGAGGGAGAGAGGACAGGGTTGGTTAGTATATTGTCTTACCTTTAGAGGGGAGGGAGGAGGGAGAGAGAGGGACAGGGTTGGTTAGTATATTGTCTTACCTTTAGGAGGGAGGAGGGAGGGGGAGAGAGAGGGACAGGGTTGGTTAGCATTGTTTTACCTTAGGAGAGGGAGGGAGGGAGAGAGAGGGACAGGGTTGGTTAGTATATTGTCTTACCTTTAGGAGAGGGAGGGGGGAGGAGAGGGACAGGGTTGGTTAGTATATTGTCTTACCTTAGAGACAGGGTGAGGGAGGGAGAGGGAGGGGAGGGACAGGGTTGGTTAGTATATTGTCTTACCTTTAGGAGAGGGAGGGAGGAGAGAGGGACAGGGTTGGTTAGTATATTGTCTTACCTTTTAGGAGAGGGAGGGAGAGAGAGAGGGACAGGGTTGGTTAGTATATTGTCTTACCTTTAGGAGAGGGAGGGAGGGAGAGAGAGGGACAGGGTTGGTTAGTATATTGTCTTACCTTTAGGAGATGGAGGGAGGGAGAGAGAGGGACAGGGTTGGTTAGTATATTGTCTTACCTTTAGGAGATGGAGGGAGGGAGAGAGGGACAGGGTTGGTAAGTATATTGTCTTACCTTTAGGAGAGGAGGGGAGGAGGTAACTATATTGAGGAGGGAGGGAGAGAGGGACAGGGTTGGTTAGTATATTGTCTTACCTTTAGGAGAGGGGAGGAGAGAGAGGGACAGGTTGGTTAGTATATTGTCTTACCTTTAGGAGAGGGAGGAGAGAGAGAGGGACAGGGTTGGTTAGTATATTGTCTTACCTTTAGGAGATGGAGGGAGGGAGAGAGAGGACAGGGTTGGTTAGTATATTGTCTTACCTTTAGGAGATGGAGGGGGGGAGAGAGGGACAGGGTTGGTTAGTATATTGTCTTACCTTTAGGAGATGGAGGGAGGAGAGAGAGGACAGGGCTGGTAAGTATATTGTCTTACCTTTAGGAGAGAGGGAGGGAGAGAGAGAGGGACAGGGGTTGTTAGTATATTGTCTTACCTTTAGGAGAGGGGAGGGTGAGAGAGGGACAGGGTTGGTTAGTATATTGTCTTACCTTAGGAGAGGGAGGGAGGAGAGAGAGGACAGGGCTGGTTAGTATATTGTCTTACCTTTAGAGATGGAGGGAGGGAGAGGGACAGGGTTGGTAAGTATATTGTCTTACCTTTAGGAGAGGGAGGGAGGGAGAGAGGGACAGGGCTTGGGCATATTGTCTTACCTTTAGGAGATGGAGGGAGGGAGAGAGAGGGACAGGGTTGGTTAGTATATTGTTTTACCTTTAGAGAGATGGAGGGAGGAGAGAGAGGGACAGGGTTGGTTAGTATATTGTCTTACCTTTAGGAGAGGGAGGGAGAGAGAGAGGGACAGGGGTTGGTTAGTATATTGTCTTACCTTAGGAGAGGGAGGAGGGAGAGAGAGGGACAGGGTTGGTTAGTATATTGTCTTACCTTAGGAGAGGGAGGGAGAGAGGGAGAGAGGGACAGGGTTGGTTAGTATATTGTCTTACCTTTAGGAGATGGAGGGAGAGGGAGAGAGAGGGACAGGGTTGGTTAGTATATTGTCTTACCTTAGGGAGGGAGGGAGGAGAGAGAGGGACAGGGTTGGTTAGTATATTGTCTTACCTTTTAGGAGATGGAGGGAGGGAGAGAGAGGGACAGGTTGGTAAGTATATTGTCTTACCTTTAGGAGATGGAGGGAGGGAGAGAGAGGGACAGGGTTGGTTAGTATATTGTCTTACCTTTAGGAGAGGGAGGGAGGGAGAGAGGGACAGGGTTGGTTAGTATATTGTCTTACCTTAGGAGGGAGGGAGGGAGGGAGGACAGGGTTGGTTAGTATATTGTCTTACCTTTAGGAGAGGGAGGGAGAGAGAGAGCAGGGGTGTGAGAGGGATGGACAGGGTTGGTTAGTATATTGTCTTACCTTTAGGAGACGGAGGAAGGACAGGGGTGGGTGAGAGGATGGACAGGGTTGGTTAGTATATTGTCTTACCTTTAGAGACTGAGGAAGGGAAAGAAGGACAGGGACTGGTTAGTATATTGTCTTACCTTTAGGAGACGGAGGGAGGGAGGGACAGGGTTGGTTAGTATATCATCTCACCTTTAGGAGACGGAGGGAGGGAGGGAGAGGGACAGGGTTGGTTAGTATATTGTCTTACCTTTAGGAGACGGAGGGAGGGAGGGAGGGACAGGTTGGTTAGTATATTGTCTTACCTTAGGAGAGGGAGGGAGGGAGAGAGAGGACAGGGTTGGTTAGTATATTGTCTTACCTTTTTAGGAGACTTGAGGGAGGGAGGGAGGGAGGGAGGACAGGGTTGGTTAGTATATTGTCTTACCTTAGGAGAGGGAGGAGAGAGAGAGAACAGGTGGAGAGAGGACAGGTTGGTTAGTATATTGTCTCTACTCTTTAGGAGAGGGAGGGAGGGAGGGAGGGGACATGGTTGGTTAGTATATTGTCTTACCTTTAGGAGAGGGAGGGAGGAGGGAGGGACAGGGCTGTTTACATATTGTCCCACTCTAGGAGAGGGAGGGAGGAGGGAGGAGGACAGGGTTGGTTAGTATATTGTCTTACCTTTAGGAGAGGGAGGAGGGAGTTAGTATATTGTCTTACCTTAGGAGGAGGGAGGGAGGGACAGGGTTGGTTAGTATATTGTCTTACCTTTAGGAGAGACGGAGGGAGGGGGAGGACAAGGTTGGTTAGTATATTGTATCTTACCTTTTAGGAGACGGAGGGAGGAGGTGGAGGGACAGGGTTAGTTAGTATATTGTCCACCTTTAGGAGACTGAGGAAGGGAGGGAAGGAGGGACAGGGTTATTAGTATATTGTCTTACCTTAGGAGACAGAGGGAGGGAGGGGGGAGGGACAGGGTTGGTTAGTATTGTCTTACCTTAGAGAGAGGGGAGGGAGGGAGAGAGAGGGACAGGGTTGGTTAGTATATTGTCTTACCTTTAGGAGACGGAGGGAGGGAGGGAGGGACAGGGTTGGTTAGTATATTGTCTTACCTTTAGGAGACGGACTTGAGGAGGGAGGGACAGGGCTGGTTAGTATATTGTCTTACCTTAGGAGACGGAGGGAGGGAGGGAGGACAGGTTAGTATATTGAGGAGACGGAGGGAGGGAGGGGGAGGGACAGGTTGGGTATATTGTCTACCTTTAGGAGACAGAGGAGGGAGGGAGGGAGGGACAGGGTTGGTTAGTATATTGTCTTACCTTTTAGGAGGGAGGGAGGGAGGGAGGGACAGGGTGGTTAATATATTGTCTTACCTTTAGGAGACGGAGGAGGGAAGGGAGGACAGGGGGAGGGAGGAGGAGAGGGAGGGAGGGAGGGAGGACAGGGTTGGTTAGTCTATTGTCTTACCTTTAGGAGACGGAGGGGGGAGAGAGGGACAGGGTTGGTTAGTATATTGTCTTACCTTTAGGAGACTGAGGAGGAGGGAGGAGGGACAGGGTTGGTTAGTATATTTGTCTTACCTTTAGGAGACGGAGGGAGGAGGGAGGGAGGGAGGAGGGACAGGGTTGGTTAGTATATTGTCTTACCTTTAGGAGAGGGAGGGAGGGACAGGGTTGGTTAGTATATTGTCTTACCTTTAGGAGAGGGAGGGGAGAGGACAGGGTTGGTTAGTATATTGTCTCTACAACCCACCTTAGGGGAGGGAGGGAGGGAGGACAGGATTTAGTTAGTATATTGTCTCACCCTTTAGGAGACCTGGAGGGGAAGGAAGGACAGGGTTGGTTAGTATATTGTCCACCTTAGGAGGAGGAGGAGGAGAGAGAGGACAGGGTTGGTTTAGTATATTGTCTTACCTTAGGAGACGGAGGGAGGAGAGAGGACAGGGTTGGTTAGTATGTTGTCTCACCTTAGGAGACGGAGGGGAGGGAGGAGGGACAAGGTTGGTTAGTATATTGTCTTCTAGATGGACTACTAGGGAGGGGTGTGTATTGTGTGAAAAACGTTTGTTTTGTTTGAGGAGTTGTGTCTAGAAAACTCTGTGTGTGTAACATCCAATCATAAGAGTGACAGTTGGTTTACCCTCTCTCTGACATCCAATCACACCCCAGTGAGATACCCT
Organism: Oncorhynchus nerka; assembly: GCF_034236695.1. Taxonomy (NCBI): domain Eukaryota; kingdom Metazoa; phylum Chordata; class Actinopteri; order Salmoniformes; family Salmonidae; genus Oncorhynchus; species Oncorhynchus nerka. The sequence goes on from NW_027037519.1 coordinate 12,774, forward strand.
GTGACCCTGTCTCTAGCCTGTCTTGTTATCCTCTAGCATTACATGCTAACACAGCTTCCATGATAAACAAGTGAATCATTAGCCTTCAGCTCCATTATTGTCTGGACAGACATGGACGGTCCAGATGTCACGGGGGTTGAGTGAAAACGCGGAGGTGTCTAGTGAACAGCTCAGCAGAGGGAGCCTGTGGTAAAAGTCAGTTTAAGCGTAAGTTGTCAAGGTGACAGGGCTGGGGCAGAGTCGACTCACCGCTAAGTTTAATAACTACAGCTGACGCCATGATAAACTGTTTGTGTCTCAGTCTTCTCTCCCTCCTTACCTGTCTGTCAACAGCAGGGGCTGGCGGAAATGTTCCGTCTGGTTCCTCTTATTTGCGTACAGTTGATGTGACTACTTATCTGTCCTTAGTTGCACTGCAGTAGCTGCTTTCTCTGGGCTAAGTTTAGAGTTAGTGACTTTCCCATCTTGAGCTAACGTGGTGTTAACTTGCGCTACCTGTTTACAAAGTTGAAAATGACTTGTCGTCTTTGAGCTAACTATCCACTCTCTTTGAACATGAGTCTTCCTGTCTGTCTGTGTCTCTCTGTGTTTCTCTCTATTTCTCTTTATCTCTTTCTTTCTTTCTCTCTCTCTCTCTCTCTTTCTCTCTCTCTCTCTCTCTCTCTCTCTCTCATAATGACTACACTGGTTATTGCTGATGAAGCTGCTGTGTCTCTGCATAGAGCTTCTCTAGTCACAAGAGGACAGAGGGAGCGAGAGGAGTGGGAAAACTTGACGGAGCTCTCATTTGCGGCAGGAGCCCTGGCATTCGTTACCGCGGCGACAAGCGTGCGTTCCGCTTGATGGAGAGAATCATCCTGAGAGAATCTCCTCCCTCCACCCTATCCCTCGCTAACTAATGTGTTGTTCTCAACACGCTGACAGAGGCAACCTTAAATGACTTTAATATTGTACACACTGGAAATGAGAGGAAATGAATTGTGCTGATTCTTGTTTTCTCTCCTCTCTCTATCTCCCACTTTCTCCTTTCTCTTTCTCTGTATCTTTCTCTCTCACCAGTGACATACATAGATCTTGGCCCCGTCCTCTGCCACATGCACCATAAATTTGCTTAATACTCTTTGTATACGAGGGGCTGCGCACGAAGGAGATGTGGGCTAATTAAAATGTAATGACACACACACACACAGAGTTAGCGAGTGAGTGAGCGCTCTTGCAGGTGGTGGGGTGGGTGGGAGGGAGGGAGGGAGGGAGTGAGTGAGGGGCGGGTGGGAGGGAGGAGGGAGGGAGGGTGGGTGGTTGGCAAGTGGGGAAATGCGGATGACAGTGACGGTGGGTTCTGGAGTGTGTTTGACTGAGTGAAGCCGAATGCTGGTTTCCTTCATTATCTCCCCCTAATGGGTGAATAAAGGGTGGGGTGGGGGGGGGGGGGGGTGAAGGTGTAAGAGCACAGAGAATTTAATCTGATTAACAGCTGCTGTTGGGCAAATTACTTTCCAAGCACCTGGGTAATGACGTGGTTGGTTGGAGGAGTTTTTGGCATCTGGGGGGGGATGAGTTGTCACACACACCAACAGAACAATCTCTCTCTCTCACTCACTCACACACACACACACACACACACACACACACACAAAATCCAAACCCAAAGGCTTGAAATGTCGTGCCAAGTGCCCTATAATAGACAGAAACACGGTATACCTGCAAACTGGGGTTCTGTTCCAGATTGACTGCATTGCAGTCGGCAACTGCTGACTGATCTACAAATCACCTTGTATGCTAAATAACTCCTCATTATCACTTGTAGATCAGTCAGTTTGCTCAGTCACACAGTATATTAGACTTTCATATTCAGGACACAGGGAGGCAACCAAAGATAGGGCCTTAGAGAACATTATAAACTATAGCCGTATAAACTGGTTTACAAACGGCCCAAACTGGAACAGCCTTGCCCAGATGTGAGAACACAAATATACCAACATTTATACAAAGTAAAGTTGTCAATCACTCTTTTCCCCAGGTGTTTTATTCCTCCCCTGCTTTTCTACATCTCTTTGAGAACGGTGTGTGTGGGTTGTTAATTGTTCTCTTCAAAGCTTTCCCTTCTAAAAACAAACATTTCTTTTCAGTTCACATAACAATGTGGACTATGTCCTCCTGTGTGCAGCTAATCGCATGCAGTATCTGGGGAATGGGAGTGGTGTTTGGACGTGAATAACACACACACACACACATCACACACACACAGTAGACACACACACACAGTAGACACACACAGTAGCACACACACACAGTAGACACACAGTAGACACACGACACACAGTAGACACACACAGTAGACACACACACAGTAGACACACACACACACAGTAGACACACACACAGATATACAGTGGAGACATGTGGTGCATATTTGACCAGTGATAAGAACACTGTGCTGCCCATCAGGGTTTCTCTGTGTCTCTGCCTGTGGCAGAGCAAAGGAACAGGTATGACCCCTCATCAATATTGACAGGCTCATTGAGGGTGAGCATTGAAAAACGACAGGGCCTTGGAGGAGAGGGAGGTAGGGGAGAGGAGAAGAGAGTGAGTATGCAAATAGTTCACAAACCAAAGGGCATTACTTGTCAGAGAAGAGAGAAATATTAAATAAATGAATCCCCCACACACAGCTGTGAAAGTCTGTTCCTGGACCAAATCTCTCTCTCCATATTTGTTATCTATCTCTCTTCTCTCTCTCTTTCTCTCTCTCTTTCCTCCATTATGCTTTTTGCGTGTCTCTGTTCTTGCAATATTACAACAGCAGAAATAGCTTGACACAAAAAGCTGCAAAATTGTTCAGTAATTCCTACATAGGAAAATAACCATTAGGTTTAGTAATGGGAGAGGCTTAGAAATAATACAACAAGATAATAGTTATTCCTATTCAGGTACACACAGACACACACACGAGATTTGCACCTCTGTGCTTGTGACTTCCTTGAGATTTCTTCTCCTGGACACAATGGAAGACTTTGCCTCAGCTTAGCTCAATATAAAATTGGATTAAACCACCATCAATATACATATGGATTAAACCACCATCAATATACATATGGATTAAACCACCATCAATATACATATGGATTAAACCACCATCAATATACATATGGATTAAACCACCATCAATATACATATGGATTAAACCACCATCAATATACATATGGATTAAACCACGATCAATATACATATGGTTTAAACCACCATCAATATACATATGGTTTAAACCACCATCAATATACATATGGTTTAAACCACCATCAATATAAAATTGGATTAAACCACCATCAATATACCTATGGTTTAAACCACCATCAATATACATATGGTTTAAACCACCATCAATATAAAATTGGATTAAACCACCATCAATATACATATGGATTAAACCACCTTCAATATACATATGGTTTAAACCACCATCAATATACATATGGTTTAAACCACCATCAATATACATATGGATTAAACCACCATCAATATACATATGGATTAAACCACCATCAATATAAAATTGGATTAAACCACCATCAATATACATATGGTTTAAACCACCATCAACTTTGCGACCTTTTGCCACATTTCAGGCTTCAAACATAAAGATATAAAACTGTATTTTTTTGTGAAGAATCAACAACAAGTGGGACACAATCATGAAGTGGAACTTCTTTAACAAATCAAAAACTGAAAAATTTGGGCGTGCAAAATTATTCAGCCCCTTTACTTTCAGTGCAGCAAACTCTCTCCAGAAGTTCAGTGAGGATCTCTGAATGATCCAATTTTGACCTAAATGACTAAAGATGATAAATACAATCCACCTGTGTGTAATCAAGTCTCCGTATAAATGCACCTGCACTGTGATAGTCTCAGAGGTCCGTTAAAAGCGCAGAGAGCATCATGAAGAACAAGGAACACACCAGGCAGGTCCGAGATACTGTTGTGAAGAAGTTTAAAGCCTTATTTGGATACAAAAAGATTTCCCAAGCTTTAAACATCCCAAGGAGCACTGTGCAAGCGATAATATTGAAATGGAAGGAGTATCAGACCACTGCAAATCTACCAAGACCTGGCCGTCCCTCTAAACTTTCAGCTCATACAAGGAGAAGACTGATCAGAGATGCAGCCAAGAGGCCCATGATCACTCTGGATGAACTGCAGAGATCTACAGCTGAGGTGGGAGACTCTGTCCATAGGACAACAATCAGTCGTATATTGCACAAATCTGGCCTTTATGGAAGAGTGGCAAGAAGAAAGCCATTTCTTAAAGATATCCATAAAAAGTGTTGTTTAAAGTTTGCCACAAGCCACCTGGGAGACACACCAAACATGTGGAAGAAGGTGCTCTGGTCAGATGAAACCAAAATGGAACTTTTTGGCAACAATGCAAAACGTTATGTTTGGCGTAAAAGCAACACAGCTCATAACCCTGAACACACCATCCCCACTTTCAAACATGGTGGTGGCAGCATCATGGTTTGGGCCTGCTTTTCGTCAGCAGGGACAGGGAAGATGGTTAAAATTGATGGGAAGATGGATGGAGCCAAATACAGGACCATTCTGGAAGAAAACCTGATGGAGTCTGCAAAGATACCTGGAACTGGGACGGAGATTTGTCTTCCAACAAGACAATGATCCAAAACATAAAGCAAAATCTACAATGGAATGGTTCAAAAATAAACATATCAGGTGTTAGAATGGCTTAGTCAAAGTCAGACCTGAATCCAATCGAGAGAATCTGTGGAAAGAACTGAAAACTGCTGTTCACAAATGCTCCTCATCAACCTCACTGAGCTCAGAGCTGTTTTGCAAGGAGGAATGGGAAAAATGTCAGTCTCTCGTGTGCAAAACTGATAGAGACATACCCCAAGCGACTTACAGCTGTAATCGCAGCAAAGTGAAGGCGCTACAAGTGACAACTTAAGGGGGCTGAATAATTTTGCACACCCAATTTTTCAGTTTTTGATTTGTTAAAAAAGTTTGAAATATCCAATAAATGTCGTTCCACTTCATGATTGTGTCCCACTTGTTGTTGATTCTTCACAAAAAAATACAGTTTTATATCTTTATGTTTGAAGCCTGAAATGTGGCAAAAGGTCGCAAAGTTCAAGGGGGCCGAATACTTTCGCAAGGCACTGTATGTGAGGCAGTATGGTACAGTAGTACCAGATCAACATCATAGTGTTATGTGAGGCAGTATGGTACAGTAGTACTAGATCAACATCATAGTGTTATGTGAGGCAGTATGGTACAGTAGTACTAGAACAACATCATAGTGTTATGTGAGGCAGTATGGTACAGTAGTACTAGATCAACATCATAGTGTTATGTGAGGCAGTATGGTACAGTAGTACTAGATCAACATCATCATAGTGTTATGTGAGGCAGTATGGTACAGTAGTACTAGATCAACAACATCATAGTGTTATGTGAGGCAGTATGGTACAGTAGTACTAGAACAACATCATAGTGTTATGTGAGGCAGTATGGTACAGTAGTACTAGATCAACAACATCATAGTGTTATGTGAGGCAGTATGGTACAGTAGTACTAGATCAACATCATAGTGGTATGTGAGGCAGTATGGTACAGTAGTACTAGATCAACAACATCATAGTGTTATGTGAGGCAGTATGGTACAGTAGTACTAGAACAACATCATAGTGTTATGTGAGGCAGTATGGTACAGTAGTACTAGATCAACATCATAGTGTTATGTGAGGCAGTATGGTACAGTAGTACTAGATCAACAACATCATAGTGTTATGTGAGGCAGTATGGTACAGTAGTACTAGATCAACATCATAGTGTTATGTGAGGCAGTATGGTACAGTAGTACTAGATCAACAATCATAGTGTTATGTGAGGCAGTATGGTACAGTAGTACTAGATCAACAACATCATAGTGTTATGTGAGGCAGTATGGTACAGTAGTACTAGAACAACATCATAGTGTTATGTGAGGCAGTATGGTACAGTAGTACTAGATCAACAACATCATAGTGTTATGTGAGGCAGTATGGTACAGTAGTACTAGAACAACATCATAGTGTTATGTGAGGCAGTATGGTACAGTAGTACTAGATCAACATCATAGTGTTATGTGAGGCAGTATGGTACAGTAGTACTAGATCAACAACATAGTGTTATGTGAGGCAGTATGGTACAGTAGTACTAGATCAACAACATCATAGTGTTATGTGAGGCAGTATGGTACAGTAGTACTAGATACAACATCATAGTGTTATGTGAGGCAGTATGGTACAGTAGTACTAGAACAACATCATAGTGTTATGTGAGGCAGTATGGTACAGTAGTACTAGATCAACATCATAGTGTTATGTGAGGCAGTATGGTACAGTAGTACTAGATCAACATCATAGTGTTATGTGAGGCAGTATGGTACAGTAGTACCAGATACAACATCATAGTGTTATGTGAGGCAGTATGGTACAGTAGTACTAGATACAACATCATAGTGTTATGTGAGGCAGTATGGTACAGTAGTACTAGATCAACAACATCATAGTGTTATGTGAGGCAGTATGGTACAGTAGTACCAGATACAACATCATAGTGTTATGTGAGGCAGTATGGTACAGTAGTACCAGATCAACAACATCATAGTGTTATGTGAGGCAGTATGGTACAGTAGTACTAGATCAACACATCATAGTGTTATGTGAGGCAGTATGGTACAGTAGTACTAGACACAACATCATAGTGTTATGTGAGGCAGTATGGTACAGTAGTACTAGATCAACAACATCATAGTGTTATGTGAGGCAGTATGGTACAGTAGTACTAGAACAACATCATAGTGTTATGTGAGGCAGTATGGTACAGTAGTACTAGATCAACATCATCATAGTGTTATGTGAGGCAGTATGGTACAGTAGTACTAGATCAACAACATCATAGTGTTATGTGAGGCAGTATGGTACAGTAGTACTAGATCAACAACATCATAGTGTTATGTGAGGCAGTATGGTACAGTAGTACTAGAACAACATCATAGTGTTATGTGAGGCAGTATGGTACAGTAGTACTAGATCAACATCATAGTGTTATGTGAGGCAGTATGGTACAGTAGTACTAGATACAACATCATAGTGTTATGTGAGGCAGTATGGTACAGTAGTACTAGATCAAACATCATAGTGTTATGTGAGGCAGTATGGTACAGTAGTACTAGATACAACATCATAGTGTTATGTGAGGCAGTATGGTACAGTAGTACCAGATCAACATCATAGTGTTATGTGAGGCAGTATGGTACAGTAGTACCAGATCAACAACATCATAGTGTTATGTGAGGCAGTATGGTACAGTAGTACCAGATCAA
>NW_027037520.1:0-2500 GCF_034236695.1 Oncorhynchus nerka
TTGTGGTGTCTCTCTTGTCGTGATGTGGTGTCTATACGTAGTGTTGTGGTGTCTCTCTTGTCGTGATGTGGTGTCTATACGTAGTGTTGTGGTGTCTCTCTTGTCGTGATGTGGTGTCTATACGTAGTGTTGTGGTGTCTCTCTTGTCGTGTTGGTGGTGTCTCTCTTGTCGTGATTTGATGTCTATACGTAGTGTTGTGGTGTCTCTCTTGTCGTGATGTGGTGTCTATACGTAGTGTTGTGGTGTCTCTCTTGTCGTAGATGTGGTGTCTATCATGTAGTATTGTGGTGTCTCTCTTGTCGTGATGTGGTGTCTATACGTAGTGTTGTGGTGTCTCTCTTGTCGTGATGTGGTGTCTATATGTAGTGTTGTGGTGTCTCTCTTTGTCGTGGTTGTGGTGTCTATACGTAGTGTTGTGGTGTCTCTCTTGTCGTGATGTGGTGTCTATACGTAGTGTTGTGGTGTCTCTTGTCGTGATGTGGTGTCTATACGTAGTGTTGTGGTGCTCTCTTGTCGTGATGTGGTGTCTATACGTAGTGTTGTGGTGTCTCTCTTGTCGTGATGTGGTGTCTATACGTAGTGTTGTGGTGTCTCTCTTGTCGTGATGTGGTGTCTATACGTAGTGTTGTGGTGTCTCTCTTGTCGTGATGTGGTGTCTATACGTAGTGTTGTGGTGTCTCTCTTGTCGTGGATGTGGTGTCTATACGTAGTGTTGTGGTGTCTCTCTTGTCGTGATGTGGTGTCTATACGTAGTGTTGTGGTGTCTCTCTTGTCGTGATGTGGTGTCTATACGTAGTGTTGTGGTGTCTCTCTTGTCGTGGATGTGGTGTCTATACGTAGTGTTGTGGTGTCTCTCTTGTCGTGATGTGGTGTCTATACGTAGTGTTGTGGTGTCTCTCTTGTCGTGATGTGGTGTCTATACGTAGTGTTGTGGTGTCTCTCTTGTCGTGATGTGGTGTCTATACGTAGTGTTGTGGTGTCTCTCTTGTCGTGATGTGGTGTCTGCGTAGTGTTGTGGTGTCTCTCTTGTCGTGATGTGGTGTCTATACGTAGTGTTGTGGTGTCTCTCTTGTCGTGATGTGGTGTCTATACGTGTATTGTGGTGTCTCTCTTGTCGTGATGTGGTGTCTATACGTAGTGTTGTTGGTGTCTCTCTCTTGTCGTGATGTGGTGTCTATATGTAGTGTTGGTGTCTCTCTCTTGTCGTGATGTGGTGTCTATATGTAGTGTTGTGGTGTCTCTCTTGTCGTGATGTGGTGTCTATACGTAGTGTTGTGGTGTCTCTCTTGTCGTGATGTGGTGTCTATCGTAGTGTTGTGGTGTCTCTCTTGTGTTGATGTGTGTTTAGTCCTATTTATTTATTTATTTGTGTTATTTTTAATCCATTCCTGCTGGAGGCCTTTGCCTTTTCTGAAGACGTCATTGTAAATAATAGATTTGTTCTTAACTGACTAGTTATATAATTATGACAATAAATAAATATATTAATAGTAAATAAATATATATCTTGAAGATGGGTTTGCTTTCCACATGTGATATTAACTCAGAATACATAGAGGCTATCTGGACAGATTATGACCATTCACATCCTGTCTGCTTTCCCCATGTGATATTAACTCAGAATACATAGAGGCTATCTGGACAGATTATGACCATTCGCATCCTGTCTGCTTTCCCCATGTGATATTAACTCAGAATACATAGAGGCTATCTGGACAGATTATGACCATTCGCATCCTGTCTGCTTTCTACATGTGATATTAACTCAGAATACATAGAGGCTATCTGGACAGATTATGACCATTCACATCCTGTCTGCTTTCCCCATGTGATATTAACTCAGAATACATAGAGGCTATCTGGACAGATTATGACCATTCGCATCCTGTCTGCTTTCCCATGTGATATTAACTCAGAATACATAGAGGCTATCTGGACAGATTATGACCATTCACATCCTGTCTGCTTTCCCCATGTGATATTAACTCAGAATACATAGAGGCTATCTGGACAGATTATGACCATTCACATCCTGTCTGCTTTCCCCATGTGATATTAACTCAGAATACATAGAGGCTATCTGGACAGATTATGACCATTCGCATCCTGTCTGCTTTCCCCATGTGATATTAACTCAGAATACATAGAGGCTATCTGGACAGATTATGACCATTCACATCCTGTCTGCTTTTCCCCATGTGATATTAACTCAGAATACATAGAGGCTATCTGGACAGATTATGACCAATGCCGTGAGAGGAAGCAGGGACCTACATAGAGATAGTAGTATAGTAGTAGTAGTAGTATAGTACAGGGACATATACAGAGATATATATGGTAAAAGAAGGTTCATAAAAATATTATAAAATAAATAACCACCTATTCATTGAAACCCCCACACAATCACACATAACAAGCATATAGTGTAGATAGTAGTATAGTAGTATTATCCTAGTCTGTTAGTAGTAGTAGTGATATTAAGTGAGTGGTAGTAGTAGG
>NW_027037520.1:7500-20160 GCF_034236695.1 Oncorhynchus nerka
ATGAACAGGAAGAGGTCTGACTGAAGATAGACTGCTGTTATGAACAGGAAGAGGTCTGACTGAAGATAGACTGCTGTTATGAACAGGAAGAGGTCTGACTGAAGATAGACTGCTGTTATGAACAGGAAGAGGTCTGACTGAAGATAGACTGCTGTTATGAACAGGAAGATAAGAGGTCTGACTGAAGATAGACTGCTGTTATGAACAGGAAGATAAGAGGTCTGACTGAAGATAGACTCCTGTTATGAACAGGAAGATAAGAGGTCTGACTGAAGATAGACTGCTGTTATGAACAGGAAGGTCTGACTGAAGATAGACTGCTGTTATGAACAGGAAGAGGTCTGACTGAAGCTAGACTGCTGTTATGAACAGGAAGATAAGAGGTCTGACTGAAGATAGACTGCTGTTATGAACAGGAAGAGGTCTGACTGAAGATAGACTGCTGTTATGAACAGGAAGAGGTCTGACTGAAGATAGACTGCTGTTATGAACAGGAAGAGGTCTGACTGAAGATAGACTGCTGTTATGAACAGGAAGAGGTCTGACTGAAGATAGACTGCTGTTATGAACAGGAAGATAAGAGGTCTGACTGAAGATAGACTGCTGTTATGAACAGGAAGATAAGAGGTCTGACTGAAGATAGACTCCTGTTATGAACAGGAAGATAAGAGGTCTGACTGAAGATAGACTGCTGTTATGAACAGGAAGAGGTCTGACTGAAGATAGACTGCTGTTATGAACAGGAAGAGGTCTGACTGAAGCTAGACTGCTGTTATGAACAGGAAGATACGAGGTCTGACTGAAGATAGACTGCTGTTATGAACAGGAAGAGGTCTGACTGAAGATAGACTGCTGTTATGAACAGGAAGAGGTCTGACTGAAGATAGACTGCTGTTATGAACAGGAAGAGGTCTGACTGAAAGACTGCTGTTATGAACAGGAAGAGGTCTGACTGAAGATAGACTGCTGTTATGAACAGGAAGATAAGAGGTCTGACTGAAGATAGACTGCTGTTATGAACAGGAAGATAAGAGGTCTGACTGAAGATAGACTCCTGTTATGAACAGGAAGATAAGAGGTCTGACTGAAGATAGACTGCTGTTATGAACAGGAAGAGGTCTGACTGAAGATAGACTGCTGTTATGAACAGGAAGAGGTCTGACTGAAGCTAGACTGCTGTTATGAACAGGAAGATACGAGGTCTGACTGAAGATAGACTGCTGTTATGAACAGGAAGAGGTCTGACTGAAGATAGACTGCTGTTATGAACAGGAAGAGGTCTGACTGAAGATAGACTGCTGTTATGAACAGGAAGAGGTCTGACTGAAGATAGACTGCTGTTATGAACAGGAAGAGGTCTGACTGAAGATAGACTGCTGTTATGAACAGGAAGAGGTCTGACTGAAGATAGACTGCTGTTATGAACAGGAAGATAAGAGGTCTGACTGAAGATAGACTGCTGTTATGAACAGGAAGATAAGAGGTCTGACTGAAGATAGACTGCTGTTATGAACAGGAAGATAAGAGGTCTGACTGAAGCTAGACTGCTGTTATGAACAGGAAGATACGAGGTCTGACTGAAGATAGACTGCTGTTATGAACAGGAAGAGGTCTGACTGAAGATAGACTGCTGTTATGAACAGGAAGAGGTCTGACTGAAGATAGACTGCTGTTATGAACAGGAAGAGGTCTGACTGAAGATAGACTGCTGTTATGAACAGGAAGAGGTCTGACTGAAGATAGACTGCTGTTATGAACAGGAAGATAAGAGGTCTGACTGAAGATAGACTGCTGTTATGAACAGGAAGAGGTCTGACTGAAGATAGACTGCTGTTATGAACAGGAAGATAAGAGGTCTGACTGAAGATAGACTGCCAGTAAGATTGCAACTAAATCAACCATTAATCGAATCATCAAGGAGAGCGGTTCAATTGTTGTGAAGAAGGCTTCAGGGCGCCCAAGAAAGTCCAGCAAGCGCCAGAACCGCCTCCTAAAGTTGATTCAGCTGCGGGATCGGGGCACCACCAGTACAGAGCTTGCTCAGGAATGGCAGCAGGCAGGTGTGAGAGCATCTGAACCCACTGTGAGGCGAAGACTTTTGGAGGATGGCCTGGTGTCAAGAAGGGCAGGAAAGAAGCCACTTCTCTCCAGGAAAAACATCAGGGACAGACTGATATTCTGCAACAGGTACAGGGTTTGGACTGCTGAGGACTGGGGTAAAGTCATTTTCTCTGATAAATCCCCTTTCCAATTGTTGGGGCATCTGGAAAAAAAGCTTGTCTGGAGAAGACAAGGTGAGCGCTACCATCAGTCCTGTGTCATGCCAACAGTAAAGCATCCTCAGACCATTCATGTGTGGGGTTGCTTCTCAACCAAGGGAGTGGGCTCACTTACAATTTTGCCTAAGAACACAGCCATGAATAAAGAATGGTACCAACACCTCCTCCGAGAGCAACTTCTCCCAACAGTTTGGTGACGAACAATGCCTTTTTCCAGCATGATGGAGCACCTTGCCATAAGGCAAAAGTGATAACTACATGGCTCGGGGAACGAAAATATCGATATTTTGGATCCATGGCCAGGAAACTCCCCAGATCTTAAACCCATTGAGAACTTGTGGTCAATCCTCAAGAAGTGGGTGGCCAACCAAAAACCCATCAATTCTGACAAACTCCAAGCATTGATTTTGCAAGAATGGGCTGCCATCAGTCAGGATGTGGCCCAGAAGTTAATTCACAGCATGCCAGGGCGGATTGCAGAGGTCTTGAAAAAGAAGGGTCAACACTGCAAATATTGACTCTTCGCATCAACTTCATTTAATTGTCAATAAAATCCTTTGACACTTATGAAATGCTTGTAATTATACTTCAGTATTCCATAGTAACATCTGACAAAAAAATATCTAAAGACTCTGAAGAAAGCAAACTTTGTGGAAATTAATATTAGTGTCATTCTCAAAACTTTTGGCCACGACTGTAGTGACTTTTGTTTTCGCGCCCTTCTCAGCCCTTTTCTCAGGGTCCAGTTTTAGCCCACTAGGGGTCATATCGGTTTAGCCCACTAGGGGTCATACCGGTTTAGCCCACTAGGGGTCATACCGGTTTAGCCCACTAGGGGTCATATCGGTTTAGCCCACTAGGGGTCATACCGGTTTAGCCCACTAGGGGTCATACCGGTTTAGCCCACTAGGGGTCATACCGGTTTAGCCCACTAGGGGTCATACCGGTTTATCCCACTAGGGTCATACGGTTTGGCCCACTGGGGGTCATGCTGGTTTAGCCCACTAGGGTCAGCCCACTAGGGGTCATCGGTTTAGCCCACTAGGGGTCATACCGGTTTAGCCCACTAGGGGTCATATCGGTTTAGCCCACTAGGGGTCATAGCCCACGGTTTAGCCCACTAGGGGCCGGTTTAGCCCACTAGGGGTCATACCGGTTTAGCCCACTAGGGGTCATATCGGTTTAGCCCACTAGGGGTCATACCGGTTTAGCCCACTAGGGGTCATACCGGTTTAGCCCACTAGGGGTCATATCGGTTTAGCCCACTAGGGGTCATATCGGTTTAGCCCACTAGGGGTCACCGGTTTAGCCCACTAGGGGTCAGTTTAGCCCCGGTTTAGCCCACTAGGGGTCACCGGTTTAGGCCACTAGGGCACATCCCTATCATTTCCCTGTAACCATATCTACTGTTTGTTTTGTTTTTGCATTTCATAGTGAAGGCTGGGTTCGTGCGGGTTCGTGCAGATAACCAACAATTTCTGACGTTTGGAATGAGACTAACGTGAGGTAAAGAATAATTCCTTCATTAGAAGACTAATTGATCAGATATTAAAATATCTGAAAAGTTATATTAGGAACGTTTTCCGTGGTGCCCCGACTTCCTAGTTAATTACACGATTAGTTTAATCACGTAATAATAATTACAGAGAATTGATTTATAAAATAACAGTCTCCAATTTAATGAAGCCAAAGACACGACACCATGTTAATTTGACTTATTTGACTATTCACTGCGTATTTTTAATATAATTTTTTTAAAAATTTTTTACAGTTTAATCTTTAACTCTGCATTGCATAGGAGATGAGAGGGCAGGAAATGTGAGTAGAAGAGAGAAGGAGAGGAGAGGGGAGGAAGAAGAGAGAGAGAGGAGGAGGAGGAGGAGGAGAGGAGAGGAGATGAGAGGAGGAGAGGAGAGGAGAGGAGAGGGAGAGGAGAGGAGAGGAGAGGAGAGGAGAGGAGAGGGAGAGGAGAGGAGAGGAGAGGAGAGGAGAGGAGAGGAAATGTGAGTAGAGAGAGAGGGAGAGGAGAAGAGAGGAGAGAGGAGGAGGAGGAGGAGGAGAAAGGAGAGAGGAGAGGAGAGAAGAGGAGAAAGGAGAGAGGAGAGGAGAAGAGAAGAGGAAAAGAGAGGGAGAGGAGGAGGAGGAGGAAAGGAAAGGAGGACAGGAGAAGATGAGAAGAGAGGAGAGGAGGAGTAGAGGAGGAGGAGAGGAGAGGAGGAGAAGGCTAATTCAGAGTGGCAGGCAAGTCCGTGACAGAGGAGAAGGAAAGGGACCAGGAATGCATCTGAAATGGCACCCTAATCCCTGTATAGTGCACTACTGTTGACCAGTACCATTTGGGACTCAGAGCAGGGTACAGGCTAGAGGAAACGCCTGAGCTGGGAATGCTCCACAGAGCTGCCAAGCTGAAAACACAGCGTGACAGAGCCAGCAAGGGCAAGACATAACACTGACACAGTCCAGGAAGCTGCACCAGAGGACTAGAGACCGTTATCGCACAGTAGCAATGTGAGGTTATTCTAGAACAGTAGCAATGTGAGGTTATTCTAGAACAGTAGCAATGTGAGGTTATAACACAGTAGCAATGTGAGGTTATTCTAGAACAGTAGCAATGTGAGGTTATTCTAGAACAGTAACAAGGTGAGGTTATAACAAAGTAGCAATAGGTAATTCTAGAACAGTAGCAATGTGAGGTTATTCTAGAACAGTAGCAATGTGAGGTTATTCTAGAACAGTAGCAATGTGAGGTTATAACACAGTAGCAATGTGAGGTTATTCTAGAACAGTAGCAATGTGAGGTTATAACACAGTAGCAATGTGAGGTTATTCTAGAACAGTAGCAAGGTGAGGTTATAACACAGTAGCAATGTGAGGTTATTCTAGAACAGTAACAAGGTGAGGTTATAACACAGTAGCAATGTGAGGTTATAACACAGTAACAATGTGAGGTTATTCTAGAACAGTAGCAAGGTGAGGTTATAACACAGTAGCAATGTGAGGTTATTCTAGAACAGTAGCAAGGTGAGGTTATAACACAGTAGCAATGTGAGGTTATTCTAGAACAGTAACAAGGTGAGGTTATAACACAGTAGCAATGTGAGGTTATAACACAGTAACAATGTGAGGTTATAACACAGTAGCAATGTGAGGTTATTCTAGAACAGTAGCAAGGTGAGGTTATAACACAGTAGCAATGTGAGGTTATTCTAGAACAGTAGCAAGGTGAGGTTATAACACAGTAGCAATGTGAGGTTATTCTAGAACAGTAACAAGGTGAGGTTATAACACAGTAACAAGGTGAGGTTATAACACAGTAACAATGTGAGGTTATAACACAGTAACAAGGTGAGGTTATAACACAGTAACAAGGTGTGGTTATAACACAGTAACAAGGTGTGGTTATAACACAGTAACAAGGTGAGGTTATAACACAGTAACAAGGTGTGGTTATAACACAGTAGCAAGGTGAGGTTATAACACAGTAGCAATGTGAGGTTATTCTAGAACAGTAACAAGGTGAGGTTATAACACAGTAACAAGGTGAGGTTATAAAACAGTAACAATGTGAGGTTATAACACAGTAACAAGGTGTGGTTATAACACAGTAACAAGGTGTGGTTATAACCCAGTAACAAGGTGAGGTTATAACACAGTAACAAGGTGTGGTTATAACACAGTAACAAGGTGAGGTTATAACACAGTAGCAATGTGAGGTTATAACACAGTAACAAGGTGAGGTTATAACACAGCAACAAGGTGAGGTTGTTCTAGAACAGTAACAATGTGAGGTTATAACACAACAACAATGTGGGGTCATAACACAGTAACAAGGTGAGGTTATAACACAGTAACAAGGTGAGGTTATAACACAGTAACAAGGTGTGGTTATAACACAGCAACAAGGTGAGGTTATAGAACAGTAACAAGGTGAGGTTATAACACAGTAACAAGGTGAGGTTATAACACAGTAACAAGGTGAGGTTATAACACAGTAACAAGGTGTGGTTATAACACAGTAACAAGGTGAGGTTATAACACAGTAACAAGGTGAGGTTTGGAGCGATCCGGGTTGGAGCGATCCGGTCGCATCCGCGCTTCGGTCTGCAGGTTGTATAACTTTTTCATTACATTTCATTACATTTCATTATAGTACAACGGTCTGATTTGTCTAATCTTAGCAATTTCTTCTTAGCTAGCTACATAGTCGTCGTTGTATCAAAGATAATTGCGTAATTATCGTATTTCGTCGTCTCCTATCTGCCCAACACGTTCACCGTCTACCGTAGCACTGTAGTAACTATCACACTCAACTGAACGACTTGATTAGTGTAGTGTTAGCTAGCTACATAGCTAGCTACATAGTTGTCTTTGCTGTCTTCGTATCCAAGATAATTGTGTAGCTTAGAGTGTGGAGTCTTAGAGTGATAATTGCGTTATTATCGTATTTCGTCGCCCTCCTATCTGCCTAGCAGCTAGCCAGCTAGCATACGTTCACCGGCTACCGTAGCACTGTAGTAACTATCACACTCAACTGAACGACTTGATTAGTGTAGTATTAGATAGCTACATAGTTGTCTTTGCTGTCTTCGTATGCAAGATAATTGTGTAGTTTAGAGTGTGTAGTCTTAGAGTGATTATCTTAATTCACGAGGTTAGCTAGCCAGCTATTTTGTCGCCCTTAACGTAGGAGACACTCCTAGCTAGCCAATAGCCAGCCAACGTCTACTGAATAGAACTTTCGCATTCGGTCGCATTCCGCGTCGCTCCACAGGTAGTATCACTTTTTCATTTCATTTCATTACAGTCCCAACGGTGTGATTTGTTTGATCGTAGCTAGCTACATAGCTAGCTACATAGCCGTCTTTGTTTCAAAGATAATTGTGTAGTCTAGAGCGATTTTCTAGGTTAGCTAGCCAGCTATTGTCGTTCTCCTAGCAACGTAACGTAACCAACACTGCTAGCTAGCCAGCTAGCTCCCGAAAAGCAGCATTGTAGAAACTTCACACTCAACGGTACGACTTGATTAGGGTAGTGTCAACAAGGCAGCTAGCCTACCCCAGCAGTACTCTATCATTTTAATCATTTTAGTCAATTAGATTCTTGCTACGTAAGCTTAACTTTCTGAACATTCGAGACGTGTAGTCCACTTGTCATTCAATCTCCTCTGCATTAGCGTAGCCTCTTCTCTAGCCTGTCAACTATGTGTCTGTCTATCCCTGTTCTCTCCTCTCTGCACAGACCATACAAACGCTCCACACCGCATGGCCGCAGCCACCCTAATCTGGTGGTCCCAGCGCGCACGACCCACGTGGAGTTCCAGGTCTCCGGTAGCCTCTGGAACTGCCGATCTGCGGCCAACAAGGCAGAGTTCATCTCAGCCTATGCCTCCCTCCAGTCCCTCGACTTCTTGGCTCTGACGGAAACATGGATCACCACAGACAACACCGCTACTCCTACTGCTCTCTCTTCGTCCGCCCACGTGCTCTCGCACAACCCGAGAGCTTCTGGTCAGCGGGGTGGTGGCACCGGGATCCTCATCTCTCCCAAGTGGTCATTCTCTCTTTCTCCCCTTACCCATCTGTCTATCGCCTCCTTTGAATTCCATGCTGTCACAGTTACCAGCCCTTTCAAGCTTAACATCCTTATCATTTATCGCCCTCCAGGTTCCCTCGGAGAGTTCATCAATGAGCTTGATGCCTTGATAAGCTCCTTTCCTGAGGACGGCTCACCTCTCACAGTTCTGGGCGACTTTAACCTCCCCCGTCTACCTTTGACTCATTCCTCTCTGCCTCCTTCTTTCCACTCCTCTCCTCTTTTGACCTCACCCTCTCACCTTCCCCCCTACTCACAAGGCAGGCAATACGCTCGACCTCATCTTTACTAGAT
Source organism: Oncorhynchus nerka (assembly GCF_034236695.1). Lineage (NCBI taxonomy): Eukaryota > Metazoa > Chordata > Actinopteri > Salmoniformes > Salmonidae > Oncorhynchus > Oncorhynchus nerka. The sequence goes on from NW_027037520.1 coordinate 15,666, forward strand.
GCTGTTCCTCCACTAACCTCATTGCAACTCCCCTCCAAGTCTCCGACCACTACCTTGTATCCTTTTCCCTCTCGCTCTCATCCAACACTTCCCACACTGCCCCTACTCGGATGGTATCGCGCCGTCCCAACCTTCGCTCTCTCTCTCCCCCGCTACTCTCTCCTCTTCCATCCTATCATCTCTTCCCTCTGCTCAAACCTTCTCCAACCTATCTCCTGATTCTGCCTCCTCAACCCTCCTCTCTCCTCCCTTTCTGCATCCTTTTGACTCTCTATGTCCCCTATCCTCCAGGCCGGCTCGGTCCTCCCCTCCCGCTCCGTGGCTCGACGACTCATTGCGAGCTCACAGAACAGGGCTCCGGGCAGCCGAGCGGAAATGGAGGAAAACTCGCCTCCCTGCGGACCTGGCATCCTTTCACTCCCTCCTCTCTACATTTTCCTCCTCTGTCTCTGCTGCTAAAGCCACTTTCTACCACTCTAAATTCCAAGCATCTGCCTCTAACCCTAGGAAGCTCTTTGCCACCTTCTCCTCCCTCTTGAATCCTCCTCCCCCCCCCCTCCTCCCTCTCTGCAGATGACTTCGTCAACCATTTTGAAAAGAAGGTCGACGACATCCGATCCTCGTTTGCTAAGTCAAACGACACCGCTGGTTCTGCTCACACTGCCCTACCCTGTGCTCTGACCTCTTTCTCCCTCTCTCTCCAGATGAAATCTCGCGTCTTGTGACGGCCGCCCAACAACCTGCCCGCTTGACCCTATCCCCTCCTCTCTTCTCCAGACCATTTCCGGAGACCTTCTCCCTTACCTCACCTCGCTCATCAACTCATCCCTGACCGCTGGCTACGTCCCTTCCGTCTTCAAGAGAGCGAGAGTTGCACCCCTTCTGAAAAAACCTACACTCGATCCCTCCGATGTCAACAACTACAGACCAGTATCCCTTCTTTCTTTTCTCTCCAAAACCCTTGAACGTGCCGTCCTTGGCCAGCTCTCCCGCTATCTCTCTCAGAATGACCTTCTTGATCCAAATCAGTCAGGTTTCAAGACTAGTCATTCAACTGAGACTGCTCTTCTCTGTATCACGGAGGCGCTCCGCACTGCTAAAGCTAACTCTCTCTCCTCTGCTCTCATCCTTCTAGACCTATCGGCTGCCTTCGATACTGTGAACCATCAGATCCTCCTCTCCACCCTCTCCGAGTTGGGCATCTCCGGCGCGGCCCACGCTTGGATTGCGTCCTACCTGACAGGTCGCTCCTACCAGGTGGCGTGGCGAGAATCCGTCTCCTCACCACGTGCTCTCACCACTGGTGTCCCCCAGGGCTCTGTTCTAGGCCCTCTCCTATTCTCGCTATACACCAAGTCACTTGGCTCTGTCATAACCTCACATGGTCTCTCCTATCATTGCTCTGCAGACGACACACAATTAATCTTCTCCTTTCCCCCTTCTGATGACCAGGTGGCGAATCGCATCTCTGCATGTCTGGCAGACATATCAGTGTGGATGACGGATCACCACCTCAAGCTGAACCTCGGCAAGACGGAGCTGCTCTTCCTCCCGGGGAAGGACTGCCCGTTCCATGATCTCGCCATCACGGTTGACAACTCCATCGTGTCCTCCTCCCAGAGCGCTAAGAACCTTGGCGTGATCCTGGACAACACCCTGTCGTTCTCAACTAACATCAAGGCGGTGGCCCGTTCCTGTAGGTTCATGCTCTACAACATCCGCAGAGTACGACCCTGCCTCACACAGGAAGCGGCGCAGGTCATAATCCAGGCACTTGTCATCTCCCGTCTGGATTACTGCAACTCGCTGTTGGCTGGGCTCCCTGCCTGTGCCATTAAACCCCTACAACTCATCCAGAACGCCGCAGCCCGTCTGGTGTTCAACCTTCCCAAGTTCTCTCACGTCACCCCGCTCCTCCGCTCTCTCCACTGGCTTCCAGTTAGCTCGCATCCGCTACAAGACCATGGTGCTTGCCTACGGAGCTGTGAGGGAACGGCACCTCAGTACCTCCAGGCTCTGATCAGGCCCTACACCCAAACAAGGGCACTGCGTTCATCCACCTCTGGCCTGCTCGCCTCCCTACCACTGAGGAAGTACAGTTCCCGCTCAGCCCAGTCAAAACTGTTCGCTGCTCTGGCCCCCCAATGGTGGAACAAACTCCCTCACGACGCCAGGACAGCGGAGTCAATCACCACCTTCCGGAGACACCTGAAACCCCACCTCTTTAAGGAATACCTAGGATAGGATAAAGTAATCCTTCTCACCCCCCCCACCTTAAAAGATTTAGATGCACTATTGTAAAGTGGCTGCTCCACTGGATGTCATAAGGTGAATGCACCAATTTGTAAGTCGCTCTGGATAAGAGCGTCTGCTAAATGACTTAAATGTAAATGTAATGTAAATGTAACCTTTCCAAGTTCAAGTCAAAAAATTGTGAAATCACAGTCACAGAACTGTTTTCCCTACCAGAGATATTGGGGAAATTAGTGTGATATTAGTGTGATATTAGACCCCAGTAGATCCCTGTAGAACCCAATAGACCCCAGTAGACCCCAGGAGGTCCCAGTAGACCCCAGTAGTTCCCTGTAGACCCCAATAGACCCCAGTAGACCCCAGGAGGTCCCAGTAGACCCCAGTAGTTCCCAGTAGACCCCAGTAGCCACCAGTAGGTCCCAGTAGGTCCCAGTAGGACCCCAGTAGACACCAGTAGGAACCAGTAGGTCCCAGTAGGCACCAGTAGGTCACAGTAGGCACCAGTAGGTCAGAGTAGACCCCAGTAGGCCCCAGTAGGTCACAGTAGGTCCCAGTAGACCCCAGTAGACCCCAGTAGGTAGGCCCCAGTAGGTCTCAGTAGACCCCAGTAGCCCCAGTAGGTCCCAGTAGGTCATAGCATGTCCCTGTAGGTCCCTGTAGGCCCCAGTAGGCCCCAGTATGTCACAGTAGACCTCAGTAGGTCACAGTAGACCCCAGTAAGTCACAGTAGACCCCAGTAGGTCCCAGTAGGTCCCAGTAGACCCCAGAATGCCCCAGTAGGCCCCAGTAGGTCCCGGTAGGTCCCAGTAGGCCCCAGTAGGTCTCAGTAGGCACCCCCAGTAGACCCCAGTAGGTCCCAGTAGGTCATAGCATGTCCCTGTAGGTCCCTGTAGGCCCCAGTAGGCCCCAGTATGTCGCAGTAGATCCCAGTATGCCACAGTAGACGTCAGTAGGTCACAGTAGACCCCAGTAAGTCACAGTAGACCCCAGTAGGTCCCAGTAGGTCCCAGTAGACCCCAGAATGCCCCAGTAGGCCCCAGTAGGTCCCGGTAGGTCCCAGTAGGCGCCAGTAGGTCCCGGTACACCCCAGTAGGTCCCAGTAGACCCTAGTATGCCCCAGTAGGTCCCTGTAGACCCCAGTGGGACCAGTAGGCACCAGTAGGTCCCAGTATGTCCCAGTAAGCCCCGGTAGACCCCAGTAAGCCCCAGTAGGTCATAGCATGTCCCTGTAGGTCCCTGTAGGCCCCAGTAGGCCCCAGTATGTCACAGTAGACCCCAGTATGCCACAGTAGACATCAGTAGGTCACAGTAGACCCCAGTAAGTCACAGTAGACCCCAGTAGGTCCCAGTAGGACCCAGTAGACCCCAGAATGCCCCAGTAGGCCCCAGTAGGTCCCGGTAGGTCCCAGTAGGCGCCAGTAGGTCCCGGTACACCCCAGTAGGTCCCATTAGACCCTAGTATGCCCCAGTAGGTCCCTGTAGACCCCAGTGGGCACCAGTAGGCACCAGTAGGTCCCAGTAGGTCCCAGTAAGCCCCGGTAGACCCCAGTAAGCCCCGGCAGACCCCAGTAGGCCCCAGTAGGTCCCAGTATGTCCTATTAGGTCCCCGTAGACTCTAGTAGACCCCAGTAGACCCCAGTAGGCCCCAGTAGACCCCAGTAGGCCCGAGTAGGCCCCAGTAGGTCTCAGTAGACCCCAGTAGACCCCATTAGGTTCCAGTAGGTCCCAGTAGGTCATAGCATGTCCCTGGAGGTCCCTGGAGGCCCCAGGAGACCCCAGTATGTCACAGTAGACCCCAGAATGCCACAGTAGACTCCAGTAGGTCACAGTAGACCCCAGTAGACCCCAGTAGGTCCCAATAGGTCCCAGTAGACCCCAGTAGGTCCATGTAGACCCCAGTAGACCCCAGTAGGAACCAGTAGGCCCCAGTATGCCCCAGTAGGTCCTTGTAGACCCCAGTAGGTCCCTGTTCACTTAGCTTTACTCCATCCTCTGATCTTCTGTCTGAATGAATAGAAAACCAACTGTTTGAAATATTGACAAACATCTGAAAAATCGGAGTAGATTTTCCACCTTTCTGGTGGAATCGGATCTGCACTCGGTAGGGTTCCAATATTATCCAGCATAAACCAATCATCAGTAACGTAGACCCTTGGGAGCACAGATCAGACTTCAGGACTGTCTATGTTGATTTTTAGAGCTGGTATAATTCCTCTGACCTTCAGTTAACATTACTACTTTA